>NC_073698.1:88974767-89027267 GCF_023634085.1 Falco cherrug | reverse complement strand
AGACGCTGTCTGTATCTGTCTTGTTGTCAGTACCATTATTACTGTTAGTTGGTAATTCTAATTAATTCGCTTCTGGTTTTTCTCATCTTTAGCTATAATTCAAAAGAAAGGACGTTTTCTGCTTTTTTAATGTGTTTTTAAATTAATATTTCTTTATGCTTTATATAATAATCCTTTGGAGGCTTGAAACTGCAACCTTTCCTGGAGTTCAAATTCACAGTGGTCCATTGTGGAATATCAAATGAATACTGAATAATAGTTATTGATTTTTATTATTATTTTTAGAAATGGGAACATTTAACTTCATGCTTTGAAAAGTGGAATAAAATTCTAAATAATTTGCATGTAATTTTTTTCAAACCGTTAAGTACAGTGACTGAGCGTGGATCCTGCCAGTTATGGCAGTCACCCTTTTTAGAGTTTAAAAAGCTTAATATGTATGCATTCTTGCACATTCTAAATCTCAAAGTACTTTAGACATAACAAATGGATTTACAAACTATATATAGGTTCACTTACTTTATCACTGAAGTGCAGCTACCTCAAGGATTGAACACAGCAGCTGTTTAACAACCTAAAGAAATGTCGCATGGCAGCTAAGAGCTAGAGCTGAAGAATACCGTATCAAAGGGGGCTTGAGGCATTTGAGCAAATTGTAGTCTAGCAGAGTTAATTTGGCCAGGGCACTTAGAATAAACCGCCAGAACTTAAAAAAAGGTGCCATAGGACCTTTAATGGCCATGTATCGCCTTCATCTCATCTGAAAGATAACGCTGTATTCACTTTTAGAGACAGGTCCAGCATGAGGACAACTCACTAGAATCGCTTGGTGCTTTTCATAGATCTGCCTTGCAGAAGCCGACTGCAATTGCAAATATGCAAAAAAATGCAGCAGAATAAGGAGAGAAGAGCTAGTACAGAAGAATTAACTTGTAATAAGAATAGTTCCTACAGAGTTGGTTGTTACTTGGAAGGATGTTTCATGAAGCGTGAAGGAATTAATTCACCACCATTTTGGATTTCTTCGTATTTTGATGGTGGTGTTAATGACATTCCCTTCTAGAGCGTAAGAAAGTGGGGAAGGTTACAGAAGCTATAAAAATAGCATTTGCTAAAGCTATGTCCTAGGAGCTAAATGGTAATAACAGATTTCATCGTGTCCAAGACAGGACCTTTTCAGTCTTATTTTTTCTTTGTGGAAAAGTTTTGAACAGGTTATGCTAAGACAGTTACAGTGCTACATGAAACCTTCAGCATAATTTGACCTGAAGAATGGGTTATCTTGTTTAATCGCCTGGTTCTGAACGGAACTGAAATAGTCATGTTCTGTCTCATAAAGCTTCAACTCCTTTTGAGACTTTGCAGAACCCTGCAAAAACTACTTTTTACGTTTTTTGATAAGCCTGTGATAAGATACTTAGAGAAGATGCTTTTGTGCTCCATAGGTTATCTTATGTAGAACATGAAAGTCTGTTGTTTGTGAGCTGGATGGATTGACAGAAATAGTTAAAATTCTTGCTTGAAGAGGCATATATGCATTTGGTTACCCTGCTTTCATGATCTAGATGATTTGTTGAATGTCATGTTTCTGAATACCTAGGTAGCAGAAATGGTAAAGAATACTTTTCAGTACTTCCACATGGATAAGATGTTTTCTCAGATTTTTTTTTTATTTTATTGTTCATCGATGCTTTAATCCTGGTGGATAGATTTTTGCATGGGTGATCTTGTTAAGACAGCTCAGAGGTTCCAGCTAGCACGTAATACGGAGTACTGCATGTTGAGGATGGGAAGGCTAGCATGCTCTTCTTGCTGAAAACCACTCAAAAATCTGCACCTAACAAAGCAGTTTATTGGCATGGGTAATAAATAGTACGACATTTGGCTACTTCCCTGCTGCCACACAAGGTTCTTATCTAACCTAATTTATGTCTTCCAGTCAACTTTCAACCTCATTCCTTATCCCAATTGCAGAAATATATAGAAGCTCTAAACAATGAGCTAGCTATGATAAAAATGAATTTTCTGCTTGAGACAGCTCCTCTAGTTAGCTGTACTGTATGTACATAATTATTCATTGTTGGGTTTTGTTTGTTTTTAAAATCCGGACCTCCCCCAACCTTTTGCAAAAAAGTAATTCTGAACTTGTAGTGTTCCCTTGTACTTGTGTAAACCTTTAACGAGAGAATTGACAGTTCTTGACTGAATACATCCAGTGCCTCACCTTACAAAAAGTTATTGATGACCTAATATAGATATTGTGAACTTGAAGCCTTGTGAAGAAATAATGTCTGAAAGATTACATCCTTTCAACAGATAATTTCCATTGCAGATGTACAGCGGAGTGAAGATAAAATTGAGTAGGATATATAAATTTGGTGAATAAAAGATGAAAGGTTGTAATGAAAAGGCAATGAAGAAAAATGTGTCTTTGGTAAAAGCTGTAAGAATGAGGGAAGTACTAAACTTTCCCAACTGGCTGTATTTGGCTGTATTGAACTTGACATGTATGCACCCTTACTGCAAAAGTCTCGGATTTATGAGGAAGATGAAAAATCCTAATGAGTTTCCTTGTGGAAAGCAGAAGGTAAAGAGTAGTATTTCGGAAGAATTCCCTTGGTGGCCTTTGATTCAGGCGCACTCTTGGCTACCTTCACATGGGCTGTGGACCTGGCCTCTACATGAGCAGGCTTGTGTTTGTGTGTCTGGGTTGCCATACCTGTGGGATCAGCTGCCTTGCTGTGCAGAATTGGAATGAGCTTTTTAATTGTATAAGATTTAAGAATAACAATGTTAAAATTGTAATTTTTTAAAGGAAAAAGCTACAAGAGTATAAAACACTAGCAACTATTATTGACATTGTGTTTTACAGTAAGTACATTCCATTAGGTGCTCTTGTCATCCTGTCTAGGTTATAGGAAGCTAATTAGCCAATCCAGCTTTTCCTAGGCCAGAAACTTTTGAGAGTTGTATTTTTTCTGTTACTTTTTCTAAATATTGTTACTAAATCCACTCAGAGCTGCTGTTCTGGGCAATCTGTGCTTTCTTTACTCAGATGGAATGTTGTCTTCCTTGTTCATCTTTTTATTCCCTATAATTTGGGCATTGGGGTGCTGCATGATACTGTAAAGGATAAGGTCTTTTTTTTTCCCCAGGCTTACTTATTGAAGATTACAATTAACATTTTTATTGTGTTATGTGTATGAGTATTTTCACTGGTCCTAAATTTCAGGTTGCTTCTTTGTGTTTGCTACCTTTTAAATCCCAGAAACACAACTTTGCTAGTTTAACAAATGAAATATCTTAATTATTAATGGGTTTTGTTCCCTGTAGGGTTTATTATGTTTAGCTTTCTACAAGGTTTTTATACTTGTCCGCATAAGGTCTGCATAAGGGACTTCTTTTATTTAATGGGGGAAGAGCTGGAGAGGCATTGAGGGTGGAATGGCCAAAACTGCTTATATTTTGTTAGATTTTGAGACCAGTTACCAGTGTCTCTCATCCACTGTTGTTCAAAGGGCTTGCTTTCTACTGGGGTGCTGTGATGGCAGTAACACAAGTTCACTCGTAGGTCTTGCTACAGCATCAACCTGCTAAGAAGTGTTGGGAAGGAGGAGCTCCAAGGAGAGCCAGCATCATGCCTACTAATGGTTTTATTTTGTTGGGTCGATTCTGAATTTCTCTAAACTACGTACCACAACAGACAGTCTGCTTACCTGCTTTTTTTGGTTACTGAAGCCTAGCTTCTTAACTCTGCTTCTATTCTTTCACGAGGTGGATTTGGCTGGCATCTGGAATTGTGTATTCAGGAAGAGGCTTGATACAGAGAATGTCATTGTGCAGTTTCAAGATGGGTCTGTTTGGTATCAGATTAAAAATAACGCGGTCCCTCAGGAAGAGGATGAAATTCAGTTAGCAGAGGTTGTGAGCACAGAAAAGTTATTTAGAGGAGGTGGTGAAGTGAGTCTTTGCAACTAATTTTTTAAGTTCCTAGAAAAATTAACATACATTCTGTTCTGATTGGGCTACCTTTTATGGGTATGTAAGTTAATGGTGGTGATTTTATTTTAATGCCAGTGTTGGTAATATGTAACAAAGTCTAGAATTTGTCGATAGAATTTTAGTATACATCAGATCCTTCCATTAGGAGTGTTACATCTGGTGAAGTTCATCTCTTGGAATGGAAACTAGTATTTTGAGAGCAACACCACAGTTTTAGTTGACCTGTCCAGTTTGATCAAATGTTTTTGCAAGCATTGCACCATGATCAGGAACCATCTGGCTGAAACTGAAGTTTAGATGTCACTAGTTCTAGCTGAAAAGTTTCTGAAATGTCTGTCCCATTACAGAAATTCACTGTTCCCCTCTTTCTTGGTATGGGTTGTCTTTTATATGGCAGTGCTGTAGTTGCAATCGCTGGCCTACAGAAGAGGGGAGGAAGTCTTGTGAGGAAGCCCTTTGCTTTTCTGCACCCAGAGGCCATACTCTTCTTTCTCAATTTATCTGCTAAATGGATTCCCACTTTTGAAACATATACATGAGTGCATAGCTTCAAAGTTTCTGTACCTTTATACTGCAGTACCCATATGTTCTGCCTGATCACTACAAAGGAGAGAGATGTTTCTGGTAAGACTTCTTAACTCTTAGGATTATTTGTTTGTAGTAAAAATGTTTGTCTTCCATCATCGTACTTCTCACTAAGGCATCTCAAGTTCAGACCAGTAAATGTTGCATTCATTGATTACACATTTTAACTTCCCTTAGGGGACAGAGTCCAGTATTTCAAGCATCTGATCCAATTTCGTATCAGATAGGTTGAACTTCTCAGGGAAATTTTCAGTGCTATCATCAGAGAAGTTAAGTATCTTTCTAAAGAAAAGCTACTGGTTATAAATTGTTAGACTGCTACTCTGAGACAAAAGTGAGAAAATTCTTTAAAAAAGGAGTTTATTGAAACTGAAATGAACAAAATGTTGCTCTGACCAGCAGATCGCTGTTAAGGAAGGTTTTTCACAGGGGTGTTCCATGACTTCCTGTCACAACCAGCTGCTTTTCTTTTGTCCTAGAGACAAAATATCCCTTGCACTTGGAGGTATTCATGTTATTAATAGCTATACCACATTGCTCTTCCAGCTTACTCTTCAGAAATGTGGCAAAGTAGATGCATGGTTTTCCTTTGAGGCTTGCTGTCACTTAGGCACTGCTTCTGAGCTTCCTACAAACTTTTATCTGGAAGGCCTGTTATCACAAGATCTCTTGCTTTGCCAGTTTGGAACCTTACAAATTACTTTTTGTCTTTTCTGTTGTATTTGTAAAATAACTTACTCAATTTTTGAAGAAAACCTGACCTGCTTTAGTGGCAGGGCAAAGAAAGCAGCATGCATTTGGTTGTCTGTATTATTTTTGAGAGTTTGTTGTAAGTTTGAAAGGTCTAATTTAAAATTTCTTCGCTTGTTGAATGTGAGCACTCAAAACTCCTGATACAACCAGATAGTTCTGCCCGGATGGATGTGTACATCCAAGGCAAAAAATAGCAAACTTAATTCTAGCCCCTGAGGGAAGAGCTAATCTTTAGAACACTTTTTTTTCCTTTATTTAATAAATGTGTGTCTAGTGCCTCACTGCTTTAGTAATTTTTTATTAACACCCAACACTGTTTGCAGATGTCCTAACTTTACAGAAGAGCTGAAGTTACCAGAACTCCTAGAGATGCACCTAATGCTATGCAACTCTTTGCAGAAAGAGGTGGAAGACAAGTCTTCTCTGTCCTTGTCTAACACTTAAATACTGACAGCTCCTTTTCTGTTACAGAATGGAACTATAGAAAGATCACTTTTTGTCAGTTTTTGTGAGTGTGTACCATTTCACACTTTTACCTGGGTTCAGCAGAGTTCTTGGTGTCCAGGGCTGCTTTCATCTCTGTCAGAGCCATAACTTGCCAGAGTACTCTCCATGATGAAAAATACTGCAGTCACCGTTTTGCTTACTTCGTAATTGGAGTTCTTTCGGTCACAGCTAATTATTGCATAAGTTGCTACCACAGTTCAACACCTTTTGCTTTTCTCCAGCAGCAAGAAACCTATTATTTTAAACAAATATTTCTTTCAGCTACATGTAAAAATAATCACTTTGAGAGGGTTTCCCATTAGAGAAATCAGTTAATTATTTATCACCAGTCTCTTTTAGTGTGGAAACATTAAGATTTAATCCATTGAAGATAATTGTTTAAAGCAGTCTTTATTCTTAAAAATACAATGTGGTTTTTTTAACAGTTTGCAGACAGTTGTCATTTAGTGGGGATGCCTTGCTTGGAATTATCCATTCTTCATATGTTTTCTTTAAAATTTATTTCTTGGGTCTTTGTCTAAATATCTGTGGTGAGGATAACTGACAGTGCAAGGAAGAATTTTAATAATTTGATTCATTTGTGTGATAACACCTCTTGAATAAAACTTCACTGGGCGGGGGGTGGTGTTTGACCTACACTTCTTCTCCTGGAACATACATATACACTATTGACCTCACTCATCAGAGCGGCTGACAAGATCAAACCCTAAAGTTTTTGATCTTTGCTTGTTCTTAGGTGGACTAATAAAAAGATTTGTGAATAATCTCAGGGTTGGTGTCTTTCTCTCTTTCTGTTTGGACTTGCCAATTGAAGGATACAGGACATAATCTCTGGGTTTCTTTCAAAGCAGTCTACAAAACTGACATCGATAACGGTCAGTTTTAAACATGCATCATCTAGTAAAACCTGTGTCCCCCAGAACACTGTTAGATTGTTAGACAATGACAGAGATGTATGTAGAGAAGATGGCATTAAAAATAAAATGCATCAGAATTGGTGTATGCACTGCTGTGCCAATGCTGCTTTCGGTGCTGAAGAATCCATTTTCAGTTATGGGGAAGATGATTGAAAATAACCTGTGTTTTGCCGAGAAAGGAAAGTATATGGGGATAAATCCTGCATAACAGTGATTATTTGTGGAAGGAGAAGAGGGCAGCATAATAAGTTATTGGAGTTGTGTCTGGTACCTAAAGTGCTGATGTTGATTTCAACCCTAGGGTAGTAGATAAAGATGCCTCCTTATAAGTCATTGAGATGTGCCTTTGTGCACAACTGATTGTAACGTTTTGGTGTTGCCCACAGAAAACATGCTTTGCTTCACTTTGCTTTGTCATCTACATAACATGACTTTTCTTTAGCATTTAGTAGAGGGCCATTCTATTAAAGTCTTGAGAGATCTGCTTCAGACATGAGATCAAGACTTGCACTGATAAAGCTGATCATATACACTACTACCTGTAGATAGGTGCTACTGTAGCCTGTTGGGGACAGTTCATCTCAGCAAAACAGAGGAGGAAAGATCTTACTTAACAGAGGAGTCACCTGTGTACATCCTGACTCCAGAGTAAGTTAGGCAAGTCAAGTAAACTGTATTGAAAAGTTGTTTTCCTTTCCAACTGAAGCAGTAATCTTGCGTAGTCTGATAAATTTCAGGAGTTTCTTGTTTATACTGTTGGTACCATAGAGATGGAGATTTCAGTCAATCGCTAACAATTCTGATCTTCTAATAGTAAAATGGTTCGAGGTGCATGATGAGTAGCTAAAACGTACTCATATCTCAGCCTGGTTTCCTTATTGTCTTAACATTTAAGAAAAACCAAGATCAATAGCAAGGAACATTGACTCAAAGTACTTTAGAATTTACTGAAATTCCAAATTTGCTTTAGGCAAGAAAGCATCCTCTGCAGCAGATACATTCCTTGTCTCAGATTGTTTAAGTACTCGAGCTCAAAGAATAGTTCATTAAAAATTGAGGTGGTTCAACCAGGCTGAACTATGTTCAGTTAGGAGTTGAAGGCAGAAACCTAGCTTTTCAAACGTTTAATCTCTTGATAAAACCTAGAATTAAGGGAATGAGTCCTTAAGTCATGAGAAACAGGAGTATGGTAATCCAAAGCAGTACATTTAGTTCCCTCTCTGGAAATGATTCTTCTTTTTTTGTTTTCACGTGCGTGCTTTTACATCTAAAACATATTCAGATAAGCTTATTTGGTTGTGTATCTAGCCTATTTATAGTGCTGTTTATTTACTAATAAACCAGTTTTTAAATGCTGTACTTGTGTTTGTTGAATGATAATCAAGATTCAGTTACAAAAAGGCTTTCACAAATATTAGTAAATTATTTCGCAGAAAAGAAATGCAACATTACCCATTACTGAACAAAATTGTAATTTAAATAAATATGTATAAGCCAAGTTGCTTACGTAGATTGCACTTTTTATACTGTATGTTTCTGGGTAGCTGAAAAGCGCAAAATGTTTGTGTAAAGTGTATCAATTGGTGCAAAAAGATACTTTTGCTAAAAACGTGAATAAAAATCAAAGTTGCAAATACAGAGCTAGATTAAAATATTTTATGTAAACAGAAATATCTTACTTTCAAACTGAAACTTGTTACGTCTGCTACAGTCTAGATTGTGAGAACAGGACTTGTTCTGTCAGCTTTTTCCATTGTTATCCATAACATTCTGCATCTGAACATCAGAAGTGGCATCATCTGTTTTCACAAGCAGACAGAAGACTCAAAACGTACTTCAGATAAGATAACAAGGAATCACCTTTTGCTCATCCTTGGCAATACACAACCATTCTTGGACATAGCAGCAGCTTGCATGAAATGGTAAAAAAGCAGCCTTATACCTAATCTGCAGAGGCCTCTAGGAGACCTCTAGCAAAGGCCTCTCTCTCTTTGCCATGAAAAAGGACTGCAGCTGGTAGGTGGTTGGTTTGTGGGTCTGGTCTGGGAACTACCTGCAGGGACAGAATTTACTCCTAGTAAGGGGGTTTCATATCATCTTCTTGGTTGAGGCCTGCTTGATTTATTTTGTTTCCAGCTGTGAGAAGTGTGGGTCCTGTGAAATAGGGTATGACTTGTATTCTTCTTGAGGAGTGGTTCTCCATGAGTAAGGGTGGAGGTTTTGTATGCAGGTATCAGTTGTACAGGGTCCTGATTGTTTAATTGTGTCCTTAAGTTTCCTAGATATTTACAGTTCAGTTCTTTGTTAGAAAGAACATAATGATTTTAGAATTTTTAATGGAAATACATGAAATTGCTTGAAAGGTGAAAGAGTTCTGTTCAGTGATGAGAGTTCCTGTGCGTGTGCTTACTTTTTCTGACCCATCGTTAACTGCTGTGAATGCTCTTTATTCAGCAAGTAGATCCATCAGTTCTCTAAAACAAGACAGAGCTCTGGAGCTGTACTAGCTTGTTCACTAACACTAAAGATAGATTGGGAATACTTGGCCACAGTACTTCATCTGCGGATTAGAATGACAGCTTTGCTTTGTGGAGGTGGTTTTCAATTCTAATGTTTCACCAAGCCTTTTCTGTAATGTACTACTTATTCCAGACTTTCAAAGGTCATGTAATTCCATAAATCCAAAAATGAGTGAGTGACTTTGAAAGTGCTTGTTTTTTTCTTAAAAATGTAAACATGGATTTATTTATTTTTTATTAGGTTTTCCTTGTACACTAAGGAGAGGATATGTTTTAGGAGCATATCTATATGCTGCTTATTTCAAGCAGCAATTTATTTGAAGTGTGCAAATATTCTTGATTGGAGGCTCTTAAAATACAGTTGATTTGGGGATCATGCTGGTGGTTCTCCAGAGTAATGTTCAGTCCATTTGGGAAGATGCTATTTTGTAGTTTTGCTTGTATGTGGTGCTCAGTGAGTCTGGTTCCAGAGCGATGTCTGTCTTTCATCAGCTGTCCAGTAAAGCTCATTTCTTTGGTTTGATGTAAAAAAAACTTCAGATTTTAACCTTTCTGCTGTAGATGATAGGTTTGAGAATTTTTGTACAATCCTCATCCCAAAGTACATCAGTGCAGGATGGATCTTCAGGCTCCAGGACTGGTTAGCCTGCAAATTCCTCAGTTGCTTTCAGGAGGAGAATAGTGAATACACTAGAGCCTCTCCAGATCCATGAGGCAGATTACAGATTAAAATATTTTTTTGCAATATATTTCGTTGATCGGATTTAGAATGCAAAGTCTTGAATTATGTGGATAAAACCAGGTCTTGTACCTTTTTCTTCTGTTGCACTGTCAGTACCAGTGTTGTGTCCTCTGAGCAGAAACCGAAGATTGCAGGTGTTTGTATGTATAAACCAGTGACTGGCCATTGTGTAGCGTTGTAGATTCAGAGACTGAAACAACATGAGGGCTGTGTTGCAGCTTGAGGCTGATAGTGTGTTGCGTGCTCATTACGTGGGGTTGCTTGCGGGGTCAAAGTCTGTTGGGGCAGAGCTTGGGACTGAAGTGCAATCAGATGCATATAGCCAGTACGAATGGTCCAGACACATCATCTCCTGAGCCACCTCATCACTGTATTAGATAGTCAATTGTCATCACCTAAAACTCAGTCAACAAATGTTAGAAATTTAGTAATATGGACAGCAACAGTTCAGTGCTTGAGCTTACTGGTCAGACCTATTTTGTTTAGCATGGAAGAACTGACTGAAGGGACCATCTTGATGACATTTCCTAGTATGGGAGTTAACCACCACGTGATCCTGTTTTATCAATTTAATAAAATTTCTCTATGAAAACCAGCTATTTATTCATTTCATTATTCGTTTTGAGGGCTGTTTCTGGACTCTTCTTAACATCTGGAACAATATTTATATAAAATACTGGATTTTTTCTTTTAAAACTTCTAATTTGTATTTATTTTTTGCCATTGTATTTTTATTAAAATGTGTTCATACATATATAAGCAGACATACATATGTGCAGTGCATAGACATGTAGAACTTGTTTAGGGCTAATTTCTGTACAGTTAGTCATTGATTGCTGTTACAGTGTTTTTAGAAAAAAGATACCTCAGAGCAGATAGTGTCTGGTCTTGTTCAAGACTCAGTCACAACTTTTGCATGCTTTTCTCTTGAATAATTGGATTAAATATTAGTAATATAATAAATCAGTCATAAACATCTTGATGCTGAAAATTTCAGAGTAAAGAAACTTTGCAATGACATGTATACTTGAGGGTATGTGAGGCAAGTGATTCTCCCACTCCAAAAAAGAGTGATTCTTAGTTCAGACTTGTGTTCACACTGCCGGGTCTTATTGCACTGCTCAGATGAACTTAAGTATGGGTGTAAGGCAGAGCTCGAACCCAGAACTAAAAGCAGGGGAACATTCTGTCTTCCCTTGCTAGCAGTAGCTAGTTTGGCTTATTCACATCAGCTACCATGCAGTTTGCTGTTTCACCATGTGCCAGCTGTTGACCACACAGGCAGGCAGTTAGATTTTGGGGGTTAGTTTTCTGCCAGACGAGTTCTGGCTGGATTATTATAATTCTGCTGGATTAGTGAGGTGGATTGATTATACCAGGTGAGCAGTAGAGCATGCACAAGGCCAGAAACAGGGGAGAGGGTTGCATGCCTGTCATTACAGTGAGGAACTGTTAGCACAGATGACAGTCAGGCTTTTTGTTTAAAAGATTATGTATCTCCAAGGAAGAGGAAAAGGATTTATTTCATGTCTTTGCTTACACTGCTGTCTTTAAGTGAGGTGAGCCACCACCATTAGTGGTCCAACAGCTTCATCCTTTCATTCCTCTGGAGCTCTGTAGGTAAATACTGCCTGGTCTGCTGGCACTTGCTGTTCATCTTGCGTCTATGACATATGCTTGAGGCGTCATGTTTGAATCCTCAAAGCAGAACAGTTTCAGCTTGAGACTCTCCTCAGTTTTAGATAATTCATTCAGTGTCTTTGTTATGGCCAGAAATGCTTTGCTCATTGAATTTCCTTACTTTTTTATTTTCCATGTTAATGTCTCCTAAATCTTGTTAATAGCCAGCTACTTTTTCTCCAGGGTTTCTTAATGAAAATGTTTACTAATGGTATTGTCAGGATATCCCCTGGAGGTATTCTGTTAACCCTTCATTCCATCTGGTGTCCCTTGTCAGCAGGTGTTGTCATCTGTTCTTCACCCAGTTCCTCACCCACTTTTATGTTCTTTTGCTAGCACTGGAGTCCAGAGTTGTGGGGTTTTATAATTAGATTATCTGTAACGTTCTCACTAAACAGGACTTAAACCAGCAAAAGTTCTTGACCTTTCAATTACTTAATGGAAAAAAAAAATATCTCGTAGTGCACAAGAATATCCAGTCTTCTGCTGTGCTTTTTTTTTTTTTTCCTATTTACCCTTGCATGTATATGGAAGAACCTTTTCTTTCATCATACAGTCCATGTTAACATAAGTACTAGGGAAAATTTCATCATATCCAAATCCTGCCACACCTGTTTCAGTTTCCTTTTACTTCTTTAATGGACTCTGAGTCATAATCACTAAAAAACCCTCCAGTACTGACTGAGGCGGGTGGACAGTTTGGAGGGTTAAGAAGAAAACCACACACCCCCACACACCTTCCCATTTAGTTTATAACCAGTGCTGCTGTCAAGAAAGATGGTGACCAACCATCTCATGGTTTTAATGGAATTGGATGTAAATTTTCAAAAACTGATTGTATACTAAAGCATAAAGTCTGCAATTTTGATGTACTTTTATTTCACCTTTTTTTTTGGTTCATGTGAAGTAGTTATCGTAGGTGCATGGTTTATTTCAGCATTTTTGACACAGACCAGCATTGTGTTTTAACCAGGTTTTGTGATACACGAGAAGATTTGACTTCAGTCTACATCAGCATTGGCGTGAGGCAAGGGCTGCTGTGACGAAGTTACATTTCGTGAGCTCTTATGGTGCAGGAGTGTCTGTCTGAAGAATTTGATGGTGAATAGGGGCTGTGTGAACCTGGTGCAATGCAACCGGCCTGGTTTTACAAAAGAATATGTGAGGTGTGTAAAATGTGGTCTTCAGTTTATTGCCTTGAAATCATTGTAGCATGGATAGCATTTGGATATATAAACATCCACAAAGCTAAGCTGTGCCCTCTTTTTGAAAATAGAAATTGCAGCACATAAGAAACACGATGGAAGATGTGTACAGTCTATACAATCTTCCAGCAGTAGATTGAGACCAGTGGCACTTCCCCGAAAAAATAAATTACCCGAAATTTGCAGCACATTCATATTCAATTTCATCACAGCAGATGCTCATTAGTATGTTGTTATTAATTGGTATTCACTTTAGGTTTTGTTTAAAATGAAGATAATAATTAGGTTTTAATTACTGCATCTTTCTAAGGGGGGGAGGGGAGGAAATGCCTCTCAAAGCACTGAAGTATTTCCTGTACGATTTGCTCCGTTACGTCTAAGCCTTGAAAGAGTCTCTGAGACATGTTTTTGTGCCAGGAGACTTCTTTTCTATTTCCTCTTATTTTCCTTTCCTTTTTTTAAAGTATTAAGAATTAGTTCTAAAGGATTTGTTTGGTGGACATTCTGAATCATATCACAGTAGTAAGAGCCACTGTTCTTTCTAATCAAATTACCAAAAAGGCTTTTCACAAAAGTAACTCTCTCAGGCAGCTGATTAATGAAGTGGTGCCACTGTTTTGTATTATAATTAATTGAAGTAATACAAATAACTTCTGTAACCTGTGGAAATTATCTCCTTTGCAAAGCAGCCTAATAGAGTTAGCAAGCTAGAAAGGGGAGTTTTTTGCGGTTTTTTAATTTGTCGCCTTCATCATCCATAAAACCATAAGTGACACAAGAGAAAACAGTAAATGACAAAGAATACAAAATAACACCACCACAGAGGGGGCTTGAAGAAATGGGAGAGAGTCAGATGCAAACCAAAAAGGGCATAAAAAAAATTAGAATGCTGAAAAGATTTAAAGGGTTATGAGTGGGGTGGGACTACAGAGAATTATAGGAATTTGGGAGATGCCAAAGAATAAATAAAAGATTTCAATCTACTGTACAGGAATAAGAGTAATCTAAAAAGCATTGACCATAACATCTTAGTTTGGTTAATACAGGAACTGGCAGCAGTTCAAAGAAAATTAATCTAAGCAGGGGCATTTAGGTTTTTGGCCTGTTCAAATGTATGCTTTGAAGATACAGAGGTTGTTACATGCTGCTTAGAAGGTGTCGAGTAGAACAGCACTGTATCTACATATGTAAACCATCAGAACTAGAATCATTAGTTCAGCCTTCTGCTACCTTGCTGTTGGGAATATCCATCTTTTCCTTCTGTTTATTTTTCCCATTTTCCTTTCCTCAGACCTTTCTTAAGACCAGATTCTCTAAGTCACCATGGTGCCTTTAGCTACTCAAATGGGAGCCATTCAGGCACCCTGTTAACAAGATGGAGAATGAGGCATCTCAGCTGAAGTCCTTTGTGATGTGATCTGAAACAGCCAGCACTGAGGGAGGGGTCTTCTAGTTCCAACACCTAATTGCAGCTGGCAGCAAGCTTTCTTCCATAACGGAAAAGCTGGTGAGAGGTAGTGCATCATAAGTTCTTGGGCACCATGTTTAGGGTAGGAAGATGGTCACCAATGGTTAAATCCAAGTCCCCTTACCTTCAGAGAGTTGCGTTTTGGCATTTATAAAAAAAAAGAGGAAAGGGGGACACTGGCAATTTTTCCGCCCTCCCTGTGCAAGGTTAAGAAAACCAAGTTCAGTTCTCTCTTCTTGCTAGAAGAGTTGCAAACCTGTGTCTGCTGCTTCTGGAAAAATTCCCTACTTGCTGACTACACTGTTGCAGACTGAGGGAATTGGGACATTATCACCTTGAAATTTCACTTTGATTTGGAAAAAATGCGTCAGGGTTTGCAGGGACAGGGAGAGATGGAGTGAGCATACCAAGGGGGCATTGCTCTGGAGCCGAGTTTTTAGGCATTTGTAAGACAGAAGAGATGATGCTACCCTTCAGGCCAGTGTTTTGTTCAGACATCAGCAGCTGTAGGGACAAGACAAATGCTAAGGTAGCGATTGCCATCAAGAAGGGTGGACTTGGGCATGTGTGGAGGCACAGATGACCTTCAGGAACTCCAGAAATACAAATGTGTTGCATCTGTCAAATCTCCTTTCCTAAATATATCTGCCCTAATGAACGTTCCCTGGCATGTGTGGTAGCTGAGCGAGATTATTTTCTTTTCATGACTGAGCATTTTGAACCCTAGTTTTGTGCTTAGTCATAGGAAAATTTGCTTTTCCAGTTCGTAATTTACCAGTTCTGTCAAGAAGACACCATCAGTTTCCTGTTAGGTAATCTGTGCAATCTTAAATTCTTCCTGGGAAGGCAGGTTGGAGGTTTGCTGTTGGCCTTCTGATGCTACAGGAAACAGTCTGCAATCATATTAAACCTAGATTTCTTTAAATTAATCTTTTGTTGGCCAAGTACAATGAAATTTTTTTTGTTACATCTGTTATTTTTATATTAGAAGCTTGATTTCTCTGTCCAAAGGAGTGAATAACTGCTGAATGCAAACTGTATATCTTTGGTTCCTTCATTTGTTTATTGCTTTTTTAAAAAAATGGTTGCATGGAAAGAATGCTGTTCTTTCCATGAATGGAAGCTGTCAAAGAAGCAGATTTATCAGCTGAAGCCAGTTCTTAATGAAATCAAGAAATCAAATATCATGGAACAAATAAGAACTTCAAAATAGAGTTTTATTTTCATGTATTTACTATTCTGTCTTTCATGGGAAGGAAGAATGCATCAATGACGATACAAATTTAGCCCAAGTTCTTACCATAATGTTAGGGGTGTCAGGTTTTTTAAACAAAAAATTCACTGCTAAAAGTAAAGTATTACTTGGGTTTGGAGTTTTAAGGATTGGGCTTTTTTCTTTTTTTTTTTCTTTTTTTTTTTTCTTTTTTTTAAGCTACAAGTTACCAGAATTTAAGGAAATACGAGAAGTGATGATATAAGTAATTCCTAAAGTCCTTTTAAATTTAAGGTACCTCTTCCATGGTTTCATAAGTATGCCATAATGTTCATACTTAATTGCATTAAAAATCTTCAAAACCCTTTGTTTTCCACCAGTTACTAATTCTAAGATGTGGCAGGAAGCTAAAGGGTAGGAGATACTAGCACATTGTCAATAAAAAAAAAATAATTCTGTGTGTATGTATATATCTGTCTATGTGTGCATGCATACATTTTTACATACTGATTTTTGTATTTTCTTTATCCATTTAAGCAGTGACTTTCAATTAGCCTGCCTACTAGTATCAGGTCACTAAACTCTATAGCTGATGCTTTATTCTTTCATGTGGGTTGTCATTCGTTTGCTTCAGTTGGCTGGCAAAGGTTGTTGTATATCCATTACCAGCAGCACAGCACTTTGCATTTCTGAATTGACAAGCAGCTATATTGACCTAGCGCTTATTATGGGTCAACAGCTGCGTTAACCGACGGAAGGACTGAGGGGCAATTAAAATGAATTGGCAAAAATATATCTTCCTAATTTACTCCAATTTGTTATTTATGCTAACATTGTATGGCTTCTATGGTGACACTAAACAGAATGGACCCAATAATGGCAATTAACATAAAAATATAATGGCTAATCAAATTGACAGCAACTGTTTCTCATCATCTCAACACACAATACATTATCAAAACAAACTATTATGAAGGAGGTAATTTCAGTGTTCTATTCAACCTGCTTCATGTGTGCAGTCAGGGAGATGTGTACCAGCAATTACAGCTGAATCTAAAAAACTAAACAAATAACTTAATCGCTGTCGTCCTCCTTTTTTCTTCTTCAGGAAGCAGTAATCAGGATTTACTAAAAATAACTGGTGTATAATAGTATAATGATGATGCATATCGTAGAATAGCTAATAAGGAATAAAATAAGCTTCTGTGTGTCTTTTTTTAAAATAGGTTCACATGAAGTGGAAAGAAGTATACTGTTAAGATATATAAAAAATAACTAAGCAGTAGTAATAGTTGTCAACATGAGTTGCTTAATAGTTATAGATACTTTATAACATGTCAATGGAGGTGTAAAATTAGCTGAATTTAGTAAAAAAGACTTGGTTTGATTGCATTGAAGAGTGAAAAGCTAAGTTAAAGCAGAATTCCAATAAGCAGAAAGAGTTTACCAGTTGCACTTCCACTGCGTTTTCAGCATCGCTTCTTGTGCTATACTGAGCTGCAGTTTTACATGGGTCTAACCACATTCTTTGCTGGTTTTATAACTCATCCAGAAAATCTTAAGGAGTTTGTACATGTCTACCTATATGTGTGTTAAATGTGTTAAAACGGACACTGCTTCCATGTTTGATGCTGTTACTGTTACCTCATTCTTAGTTAGGATGTTTGTAATGCACAACTCTTCAAACCCTTGTTGGCCAGTAGTTGGACTCCACTGTATTACAGAGCGGGACCGGAATGTGGTGTTATTGAACAAGAGTTCGAGAAGGTTAACTTGAAATGGTTTAGTTGTAGCACGGGCCAGGTGGATCTTGTGTCTATTCGAGCAATCTTCTAGTGCACAGAATAGTGACGCTAGTTCATGTGCATGCAGGCATGTACTTTTGAACTAGAGGAGCAGCACATAGGCTTGACATCATTGACATTCAGAGCATTTAATTGAATATCATATTCCACATGTACACACCTGCAGATCTTTGAACTAAATGTGTGATTACTAACATGCAGTAGCCTTCACAGATGTTTAAAGCAAAATGATGACATAGCTGTAAAGATATATATGCATCTGTTCTTATTTGAATGGCATGTTCACAATTTATGTAACAGTGGGGGCGTGCACCTGTATCAGGTAGGTTTTTTTCTTTTTTGAGATCATTGCATTGTACTGTATACTAAAGCACTAAAGTTACTCCTTTGTCCCATCATTCTGATGACTTTCATTTTGTTGCTAGAGCATCATTGTGATACACGTATTTATAAGAGTGGATAAATTTAATTTATGTTTCTGTAAGAATGGGTAAGTTCAGTATGATCTATATAAATGCTTGGTGTAAATAGTGAGAAGAGAAAAAATGTAGAGATGCAGTAAAGAGATTTTGCATCATCATCATTATAATAGTACCAAAATCTGACATGAATGGAACATACAAACTGTTAGAACAAAACACAGAGAATCACCTTTTGGACTTAGAAATGGGTGCGAGAGACGCACTTCTGAGTTGGGTTTTTAATTACTATCTTCTTACATTACAGTATTCTGATAAGGCCCTGTACACTCAGCTCTGCTTCTACCGATACATTTTTGATGTGGAGTATGCAGTGGATAAAGTGATTACTGAAGAAGAGAAAGGTAAGTTTAAATTCTTTTGACTGTAGTTGAATAGCAACTTGCATGCTGGAAACTAGACCTACGCATTTGTACTCTTCTAATCTGAACTACAAGGCTGTAATCCAAAGCAGAAAATAGAAGAAAGTATGAATTTGCCTATCTCCTATAAGAGGAATGTGTTGTATCAGAGTTAACCACTTTAAGAATATATTGTATGTCTCCTTTCTTCTTTTAAAGCGATTGTACTTTGGGAAAAGTGCTTTTCTTGCATGTTACACCGTTAGAGAAATCTCTTTGCTTGAAGTCTGAAGGACACATGAGCTTCAGTAAATAAATTAAAATATATGCCTACACTATCTAAAAGAAAAGCCAATTAAAACATGTTCAGCTATTAATATTGAAGAGACACTTTTTATCGGGGAGAAAATGATGGCACAAGAAAAGCAGTAATGCTAATTGTCTACAAAGCTCTCTTAAATATACAGATTAAGCTAATGTTAGGAAGATTATATTTTTTACTACTTGTCTTTCAATTACCATAACAATTTCTGAACTAAAACATTTCTAAGCTGTAATGGATCCACGGGTTTTGTGCAACTAAGTGATTTTCAAGCTGACAGAAGAATACGTCTGAAGGTGGGGTAACGCTTGGAATTCTGAATAAAGACATGTTTGGGTCCTGCCATTGAAGTGCATTGTTCGCAGAGAGCACTTCCACTGTGTCCTCTGTGCAGTTTTGGTGGGGCCTCTGAAGAAAAGATGCTACTGCTTGACACTGCCATTCTGGTAGCTGCTTTGCTGTGACAGTCTTCCCCACTCCTGCCCTGCATCACCACCTAGTTTGCTGGGTGATGGAAAGAGACTAAAAAATTCAGCCTTTCTAAATTTTCTTTCTAAAGCCATACAATACAATTTTGTAGATGTACTGAAGGCATGTTACATGGTGGATGTTACCACTAGTTGAAACCAAATTATTTTGTGTGTAGATCTCATGCTTAATACAAGGATATAAGAGTGGAAGAGGCTTCATGGGTGATCACATCCAATCCTTTCTACTGTAGACCACCACATCTTTAAGGGTTGCAAGTTTATGGCACTTCATTTTGAAACCTGTGAGTGGTCCTTCCCCTTTTTGCTGCTGTTCAAGATTTTGCTGCTGTTCAGGATGTCTTTCATACCCTCCATCTGTGATGACTGAAAATTCACTGTAATTTTCCCATTCTGTCTTGTTTGTGGTTGGTTTATGTCCATTCACTAAATGTTTATTTCCCTTCCTTGACGTTCTCTACTGTGCTTTTGGAAACAGTGGTGACATCTCTGTTTTGTTTTAAACTAAGGCAGAGGCATGCCACTTTCTTTAGGAAGACTTGGTCTCTGCTGCATGATCCTTCCTCTTAGTGCCTTCGTGTGCAGTCTTTTCTAGGTTAAGTTAATCTTTGACTATGAGAAACTAGAAACTAGAGAAACAATGGTATTTTAGATGGTATTTATCCAGTGTCGTGTACACAGGATCTGTATGTTTGCTGGAGGTACTTCCGCTGATGCTTTCGTGAGTCACCTGTGCCCTCTTCGTATCATTAACTTGTAGTTAAGTAATGATAGATATCTTGAGGTTCAAGGGGTTTTTTTTTCCTCCTGTAATTCCAAATTCATGGGTTCATATGAAATTTTGGTTTACTTTTAATTTTCCTGGGTTTATTCATTTTGGACTGCTTAATCTCATTTGTAATTTTAGACTTCAAGGTTAATGAATTATCTCTGAAAAATAGTATGGTGGCTTCTGCATTCACATAATTTCCTACCTTGTGCTTTAATTGGAAAATGTTCCTTGGACTCTCACCACTAATTGGAGAAAATTCACTAAAATTAGTTTCCACAGTAATTCTCAAGGAATTGTAAGAACTCTGCTAGGACCTTCTACTCTCCTCTAAGCATGGTGTATTTTTCTCTTTTTCTTAGCTAATTGAAAGTTTCTGTGTAGTTGTCTTCAGCCAGCCAATTATTTCAGTTTTGGTTCTGCAGCAGGTGTTAAGGCCAGATAAATTATATCTGTTACTTATCCTTTGAAAATTAGTTCTTTTCAAAGAGGCTTAACTGGGTGAGTCTAGTAAACTTATGTACAATTCTGTGCCATTTTGCAAATATCCTTTGTGAGGAAGACATCTTTCAGTTGCTCTAAAATGCATACAGTACTTGAGAATAATTGCTTAAGGCTATTTGGGTCACCTTTTCATTTTATAGATACCAGTGTTCTGTTTTCTAGTAATATATGTTACTGATTTGATGCTTTTAATGTAAAACTCTGTAGGACTGAAATAATTTTCATGTGCCAATCTTGTTGTAGCTCTGGAATGGAGATTTAGTGAGCTTCCTTTCATAACATGAAGCCAAAAAAATTTGTTTCCATGCCATAATTCACAAGCCATTCTGTCCAGTCTGACATGTGATCAGCATCATTGCTTTATCGTCAATGGAGGCAAAATTTTAATGTAGGTTTTGCACATCTTTGGTATTTTCACTCTTCTCTCTATTTTTTGTGTGAGTAAACCACTTAATTACTGGTTTAATTTTGGTTTGGTGAGGTTTTTTGCTTTGTTTTGGGATCTTGTTTTTCAAAGCCTAAATTCTGTAGACTTTTGTCAATTCTACCTTTGATTGCCAGTCTTCCTGAATTTTTAAAGACCAGTTCTTCTTTCTTGTAGATTCTGTTTATTCTTAATAGCAGCTTTAGGTGTTATTCATCTTAGGGTGTTCTTCTATAAAAAGAAGTAATTTTCAGTGGCTAGAGATTCAAGATATAAATGTGTTTTCCACCATTGTTTGAAAGAATTCAATCTTCTTTCATTCAGAACCTTGAGATTTGCTACTAGTTCACTTGCATCTTCTATACTCAATGCTTCAAAATACAGAATGTTAATTACAGAACAGGTTTCATTTGTTCAGCTATTTATATTGAAGGTCCATACTATTTATTGAAACAGAATCTAAAATAATAATTGTGAAATCAGTGGGACTTCAAAAAGACATCCAAGCTGCTCCCTTTCACTGCAAGAGGATCAATACCATAGTTTACTTTTTAAAGATAGGCTAAATTTAAAAATCCACTGGTGATGCAGATTCTACAACTCGTCAAGTTCTACAACAATTTCCTTCTGGTGCTTCACTGTACTTAGTGAGCTTCGCTATATCTAAGATGCATTTTGCTTTCTGAAGCTTACTCTGTGCATGATGGGTGATAGACTGTTCTTTTTGAGTTTTCCATATTTAAAATCTGTATGCTAAGTCTCTTTCAACTACTGACTTGAATTTTTTTGAAGAACAGAAGCAGAGTTTTCCACTTCTCTGCATGTTCGCTTTTTTGGTTTTTTTTAATAGACCTTCAATAGGTCAGATCTACTAGAGTGGAATACAGCAGAAGGATTAATTAACATGTTTTGTAGACGGTTCTTCTGTTTATTTATACCAGTACAGTGCTTACAACATTGGCAACAACATCATTCACTCATGTTTCATTTGTGGTCTCTTGTAATCCTCATATACTGTTGTTGGTCCACCTTTTCCCTCTAAGAATCAAAAATAAACTGATTGGTTTATGTGATGCTTTTTTGTTTCAGTGATTGGTGAAGTTAGCTGTCAATTACACCATCCAGGAATACCTGGGTTATATAGTTACGGGTCTTTAGTCCTGTTATTAATAGCAGCATTTATGTTCCAAACAGATGCTCCCATCCATCTGGAAGTTTAATGTCTGCTATGATGATAACAGTTTAATATGTTAACATTGTGAAACAGTGCAAGGTTCTCAGTTGTCATACTGCACAAAGTGAAATTCTGAAATTCCTATGCTCTCTTTCTAAATTAGAAACTGTTGCAGAGTTAGTCGGGTCAAAACCAGTTTTATTTTCAATGTCGCTATACCAAAACCCTTAATTTACAGATACCAATAATATCATAAGGGCTGTTTGTTCTGAGTTATTTTTTTAATCGGGAAAGGAAGAAGATCACTATTGTGACTAGCAACATACTAAAAATATTTTCCGCACTTTCTTACATTTAGTTTTTAGCTGCAGTAAGAAGCAGCAAGGAGCAGCAAATTAGTAGCAACCTCTGTTCATATGGGTAAAAAAGGGCTAGGTAAACAATCAGTGGTTTTAAACTACGTGTTTAAATACAGACAGAGTATGCTGTGTCTGTATGCCTTAACTTCACAAGTGGAAACCAATGTATTTTTATGGCTATGTCATCAGGAAATCAAAATAGAGTGTAGTAAGCTTTATGTCATTATTCCATTCAAATATTGGTATCAATATTCAAATTGGTAAGTTAAATAATCAAAGATATTAGTGTTTTCCTTTTGCTTCTACAGTAAAATGAAAACCTTTAAAAACGAAGATAAATGGAGCCACATAAAGTCAATACAACTACTCAGCCTCACGCAGATGTCTTCAGTTCCCCCTCCTGGCATCAAATAGAAGATGAGTGCTGCAGTCTCCTTATTAACAATGACTGCAGCATTATTCCACAGGCATTACTATCACTGAGGTTGTTTATGGTGCTGCAATTTTTTTAGAGAAATAGGATCCTGGTCATAGTATTTTTTTCTGTTCAGTAGTGTAGAATGAGGCTGAAAGCCACCACCTTTCCACCGTCCCATTTCTGAGAGAGGGAAGGTCACAAATGTTGTTTGCAAGGCATTGAAGTATTTCAGGGACAGAAACTGCAAAGGTGCTGCAGTATATTATTTCCCAGAATATTTTCAACTATTGAACCCACAGTTGTTGGATTCAAAAAAATCTGGCAGAAGAAAGTGAGAATGGGAGGGGAGTAACGTTGGGAAAAGTGGTTAGATGTTCTTGCTTGTTAGGAAGACCTACATCTTTGAAATATGTATATAAGTGTATGTACATATGTAGATAGATAGATACTTTATAACATGTCAATGGAGGTGTAAAATTAGCTGAATTTAGTGAAAAAGACTTGGTTTGATTGCATTGAAGAGTGAAAAGCTAAGTTAAAGCAGAATTCCAATAAGCAGAAAGAGTTTACCGGTTGCACTTCCACTGCGTTTTCAGCATCGCTTCTTGTGCTATACTGAGCTGCAGTTTTACATGGGTCTAACCACATTCTTTGCTGGTTTTATAACTCATCCAGAAAATCTTAAGGAGTTTGTACATGTCTACCTACATGTGTGTTAAATGTGTTAAAACGGACACTGCTTCCATGTTTGATGCTGTTACTGTTACCTCATTCTTAGTTAGGATGTTTGTAATGCACAACTCTTCAAACCCTTGTTGGCCAGTAATTGAACTCCACTGTATTACACAGCAGGGACCGGAGTGTTGAAATAGAATATAATTTTTTTGATCATATACTTGTGGACTGTGGCTTTGTAAAACCAAATGCATGATCAGAGGATGTTTTCATACATTTATCACAGCTTTCTGTGTACCTCATTCCACCCTTCCATGCAAACACTGAAAGTGCCTAGTTTATGGATGAATAAACTGCAAAATTATGTTGGGAAAATGAAACTGTTCTAGATGGTTAGACCTAGACATAAAGAAATAAAATTCAGCTCTGGATATTTGTGTGAATCCTATCGTTTCAGCATTGGGTGTTTTTCCCCAGTATGTTCATAATTTGGTCTGCCAAGTAGCAGGTTGAAGTGATTTTGATTTATTTATTTATTTATTTATTTATTTTTTGCAATGGAAGATTTCTTGTAACACTGAAGGAAGACCATTTGTCATGGGGATGTTGGCAGAGCTACTTGTTGGTGTGGTTTGGTGTGTGTCTCCCTTTTGGCTGGTAAGGGTGGTGAGATGGAGGGAGGCAGAGTAACTGCAGTTAGGGTTGAAAGGACGGGCCTGAGCAAGGAGCCATTCCTGCTCTGAGGTACAGCGTGGAGGTTCCGTCAGGTAAAGGGAGGAGAGCAGTGTGAGGTGGAGCTTGAACAATTGTATTGTATCTGAAACCAGTGTAATGAAACGGAGTGGTCTGGCATCAGAACAGTTTGCCACATTTTTATCAATATATTGGCAGGAAGACTGCAAAAAAAAATACTTACTGCAATAAATAAGGATGGGGATATAGTTATCTGTGTGCACTCTCCAGGGGAAGATAAGGAGAAATCATATAAATAACCTACATGCATATGTGTCTGTGCATTTCTTTTTAAGATAGCAACAGCTGAAACTTGGCATATCTCTTTCCAGAGAGTACAGTTCAATAAACCGAGCATTTCTGTTTGTGTCACGTCTCCAGGCACTGTCGCTGAGACTTCAGTTCACTATAGTGATCTTTACATCCAAGCAAACAAATGCTGTCAAGTACTTTGTCTTCCAATCATGTTGTTTTGAAGAGATTGTAAAATAATAATTTTCAAGAATTTAATCTCTGAGTATATCTTCAAAAGCACTTGTTCATTTTTCCTTAATGTGTTGTTTTGAAGAGGATTATTTCTGAACTTTTTTTTTTAAATTTGAGTCACCGTTTCTTAAGTATTTTTAAATCTCACTAACTTTTTTGAAAGCAAAAACTACTGAAAATTATTCACTGTAGGTTTTTTGACCCTTTTGAAGTAATGTATGGGCAGTTAGCTGATGTTTAAATCTTAAATTATCCTCCCATAATGATCATACTTTTTTTATTGCCATTTTTAACATATTAAGTGTAACTTTTTCTCCATTATGTTTCTGCTCGTGTGGTCTTTTTGTTAAACATAGGAAATCTAAGTAAACCCGTTACACTGTACATATCTGTACCCTTTCTCTGAGCGCAAAACTTAGTGGCCTGTGACACCTCGCTTGGAGTTACGAGTTGTTGAGTTATTTTCTCTACTTGTGAATGAAATTAATGGAAATAATGACCTAAAATAGTTATGATATGTCCACAACGTGAGAAATCTGTGGCATGACAGGAGTGCATGTGTAAGTATACAGATACATGCCACCTTGTTATAATGCATGCAGTGGTGTAGTCTCTTGTCATCTGCCTCCTCTATCTGTTCTCTTGTGAGTTTCTCTAAACAAAAGTATTTTTTAAAGCTCTTTTTTCTTCACGGTTTCTTTTTTATCTGCAACTCTTTGGCATTTTTCTTATAGAGACCTTTGTCTGTTTTCATCTCTGTTAATGAAGTTTGGGGTGGTTTTTTTGATGGGGAGCAGTTCTGTTGTTGTTAAATGCAAGTCAGAAGTGAAAAGGCTTCTTTTAATGACTACTGCTTCTCACAGCAGTAAGCTGTTTTCTCTAGGGGGAAGAGCAAGACCAGCATGTTCCTCCTTTTAGAAGACCCTTAATTTCATTGGTCTCAGTGCACTCAAAAAAATTTCTGTCTGTTACATACTGGAATTCTGACATCGATGCTAATTTTTTTTAAATTATTTTAGTGGGAATTGGAAATAAAATATAAACAATTTAACTCTGTATAATCCATTCAGTATACATGTGTCTAGACATCAGAAGGATAATGTAAAGCTAAGGCTTTGAAGAGATTTTTTAAAAGATACAATTATCTGTATCATTTTTAAGTCTCACACGAAATGTATTTTAGAACTTGCCAGTGATGGCTCATAATCACTTTGATATTTTGAGGAAAATGGTAGCTTTAAACAGATGATACAGAATTTATTTTTAAAAATGTATTGTGCTTATACAGTTGATGGCTTTTATTTCCATAATGTTTTTTACTACATAATTATACATCTTAATTACGTAATTACCGTCATAATTATTATGTAATTACATGTAGTTCCACTAATTACAAAATCAGGAAGTGTAATTATCTACTAAAAACTTTCTGAAATCTTATTTGTTCACTAGAGATTATTTAAAAGACCAGTGACCTACTGAAGATGATGTATAGTGTTGTACATAATACCAGCTCTCTTTTTCCGTTTCTTCATGGCCAGCACAGTTCAAGAGGGTTGTGGAAGGACTTGCAAGTCTTTAATTATGATTTCCCTTAAAATTAGGTTGGAAACCTTGACTGTATTGCCTGCAAATTTGGAGCCTCTTAATTTTTCTCATTGATACCTCATATCTTTAAATTTAAAGATTCTGTAGCTGAATTTACAGAAAGTTCCACAGTTTGTAACTTTATTGTATTTTGGCTGAGGGTATCTGGTTCAGGTATTTGGTGTCAGCTATAAAGATGTTTGGAAAAGTATTGTTTATGGCCCTGTATGTGTGTAATGAAACCTTGCTTCCACAAAAGACAGAGGAAATACAGCTGATTTCTCATGGGCCAAAGATGTCTTTTATTGAGTAAAACTGCTTTTCTTAAATTTGTTTTCGCATAATATGTTCATGTCTGCATGCTGATTTGTTACCTTTGCACATATTTGGCTATAAGTTTGTCTAACCATACAGCAAACCATTTTTTGTTTCAAACTGCATGTCAGAGAAGATAAAATTAATATATTCAGGCGATTTTATGGTTCTTTTGTCCTGATACTTTATTAGAACTGGGCAGATAGAAACTCTGTTCTATATATTGATCTGCCTTTGGTAGGTTGAATGAAGAGAGTATTGTGAAATGTTAGAATTTGATGATTTTATTTCATTCTATAACACCGTGATGTATCAAAATTACATCAGAAATACAAAGCTTTCTCTCACGCTCATGACAGCAAGCATGCATTTATTATGCCACAGTATTAAAGGAAACCACCAAGGGGAAAATACTTTCAGTAACAGAAAATTCGTATGAAAGGGATGGTGTAAATAGTAAGTGGTCACAATTTGTGATACTAATAAAAAGGAAGAAAACTGTAATATCTGTGTCACAAGGGAAACGGTGAAATAGAAACACAAAGAAAACTTTCTGTGGAGCACCTCAAGACTTAATACTGTGTTGCATGTGTATCAGTGCGTAATTTTTCTGTGCTTATTACATAAGGCAACTCTTTTACTGTAGACTTGCCAAAAGCTATTTCAAGCTCCCAAACTTGGCCTGGGTTCACAGGTGATGCAAATCTGTCATCTTCTTGATGTTAAATGTAATTACCTCAACTTGCATCTGCTAAGCATACAAGTCCAAGGAGAATTTGTCTCCAAACCAGTTTGAATTATGTTGACCTTTAAAAGAGATACATAGAATCATTATTTGTGAACACAGATTGTGAAAACAGGATCCTTATTTGATCTCCAAGATTTACATTAATGCTGCAAATAAAATTATTTTAATTATTATATTTAGTGAGTATAATAACTGCACAGGAGATATTTCTTTTTAAATACATTTCTGTATCCTTAACAAACAACAGATTTATATCAGAGACATGATGAAAATTAGTTACACTTTTTTCCCTAAAAAATGGATGGAGATAAATTCTTCTCTTCATTAAGGACTAGAAGGCCATATAGAGAATAGCATAATATAAAATACTTGTTTTATTCCATAGGGGACACAAAAGTGGTGCATGATACGTGTATAAAGATGAGCATAAGACAGAAAAGTGTCTAAATACAGCTTATATTTGGTTTATTAACTAAAAAAATGCTTCCCCCTTCATAAAGGAGTATTACATTTTCGTCATCTCTCCATCAGAAAAATGTGGCAGTGTCAACCAGTCCAGATTGTTCTGTTTCTGGGGGAAAGGAAAAATTGAGCACTTGAAGCCATGGGTGTTACTGCCATGAAAATAAAGAGTGCACGAGAAACTGCTGGAAGTATGTGTTTTAGAAAACTGTGTGTGAGCGCAACCACTATCTCTGTGCCTTGCAAGCTGTGCCTCCACCTGCACAGTTTTCGAGTCCCTCTCTCAGCAAATTCCATTTGTCTCGTTCCATGACAAAGAGCGGCTCTACAAGGTGCAAAGAGAGAGAACTACCTTTTTTCTTTTTTCTTTTTTTTTCCAGTTATTTTGAGGATCATCTCTTCATAACAGTCCAACTATGAAACTTCATATAATGCAATTCCATTGGCTTTTGAGAACAAATGTGTCTTCTCAGGCCAAAACAGGGCTCAGTCTTGAAGAAAAAAACACAGCAGGGTGCTCTTCTGTCCTGGCTTGTCTCTCCTCTGTGAGGGGGCTTCGACGGGTGAGAGGGGCGGCTGGTGAGGTTAGGGAGCGCTTTGTCTTTATCTAGCAGAAATATGTTTTGAAGAAGTTGATTTGATCCTGCCAGGATTACAGCTGTTATATGCATATCAGAATGTTTTCCTATCTTACATTATTTAACTCAGAATATAATAATGTAATTATTTTGACATGAAAACATTACATACTGTGGTATTTCCACTTATCTTTAAATAGACATTTTTTCACTTTGTGAGAGATGCATGCAGTAAGACAAAACAAAAAATGAGTAAAAAGGAGTGAGTGACAGCCTAAGCTAGTTTATTTAGATGAAAAAAACCAAACAATATTTGACATTAATAGAATTTTACAGACTTGGAATTAAAATGTATAGCTAGTTATGGTATATTTTTTATTTCTGGTGTAACAATATATGTTACATAAACAGCAAGGAGAACATAACAGTAGCACATTTATCAGATTAATTATTTTTTTTTTTTAGAAATAATTTAGAAATTAGTCTTGAGGGCAAAGGAGCATTAAATTCAAATTTAAAAATTGTATTTTTTTACTATTCATAAATAATGTACATATGTATTCACCTTGTTAGACTTTTTTTTTTTTTTAGGAGAGCTGAATGTGTAGTTTAAAACATCCTTAATAAAAAATAGTGATGAGTGACGAAAACAGATACAGCTAATGTACATAGTAAGAGCATTAGCTACCATGCTTTTGAACAGTAATGGTAAACTATAATAATCAAGACCTCGATGTGGAAATTTTTTTTTATTTCATACCTTAAATTTTGTATTGTACAGGAATTAATGGATTTTAAATTGGTTATCATGCATGCAGTTTCATGATAACTTGATGCATAATTCAATTGTTTCAAATATTACTTAATTTAGAATTCAAAAGTATAGTTTCTTGGTTGGAAACATGTCCATAATTTTGCAAAAGCAGCAGATGTTGGAACATAAAATGCATGCATTCCGTGAAGCACAACTGCTGCAACTCTTCTAGTAGTTGCATTTAGAGAGAAAGAAAGAAATAGAAGTTCTTAGCCAAAGGTTCAGTATCTGAATATCTGAATGCAAGGTTAAAAACAGTATTTCTATTTTTTCCCATTTCTGTTCTCCAAAAGTTTATCTGTTGTTTCCCAGTTTAAGCCATATTTCAGATACCACAGTGATGCAAGCAGCCATAAAGGTGACCTGGTTCTAAGGAGATAGCAAAAAAATATTTTCTGTGTTTCCAGAAAAGAGAAACTGATATTATTCAGAAACTGCTGTGAAGTGTCCATGCCTTTTTGAACTTTTGAATACAATCTGAAGACTTTGTTTCATTTTGGTTTTATTGTATTGCTGTCACAGATTTTGAACATGAGAAGTATTCAGTCAGGAGTTGCTCTTTAAGCAAAACATGCATTTTGTTTCAGTATTTAACCTATTAACGTATGTGTGCCTGTGTTTTCTAGCAAGTACCAAAAAGGATCCTTTTTGTTCCATTATGGCATTTAACACTAGCGATTTTTGATACCTACATGTGTTCTTTATCCTACTAGTGCATACCAGTGCTGCACTGACCCATAGGGTGTAGGTAACCAAATACACCTTGTTTTAAGCTGTCCTTCCAGCATCCACTTTTGCTGGTGGTATCTGGGTTTCAAGGCACCTGCAATGTGGCTGGCTGCTGCTCTTGCTGCTCCTCCATTTCCAGGTATCTGCTGCCCTGGCAAAAAGCACTCTCCCTCACTTGTGTAGGTCATGGGTTTGCTCAGCTCTTCCAACATGAAGAGACATTTCAGAAAGTGAGGATATTCCTAAGTTAAAAAGGAAAAAGCAATTCAAGTTAGGGCAGCCACTGTAAAATGTTTGTCTTAAACTCTAGTGTAGTACCTAGCATATGTAGTATAAAAGAGTGGGTTTGGTGGCAATGGCTTATCACTGCAGGTGTCCCAGTGCATCGGTGCATTCTGGTTTTCCTTCTTTCAGTTCCATTAACTGCTTTTTAGCAGGAAAATATGGTCAGTTTTTGGGGTAGGGTTTTTTGGTGGGTTCTGGTTGTTTTGGGTTTTTTTTGAGAAATTATAGGCATGCTGGGCTTTCAGGAGCCCTCATCTTCACACACACACCTTTTGTTTTTTAATAGCTGTACTGTTTAGAGATCCATTGGAAGTAGCTTTCGGTTTCCTGCTGCCATCAACATCTAGTGTCGCCTGCTACACGTTTTAGACCCATGTCCTTCCAGGGATTGAGGTGCTGGCGCTTTACTATCATGAAAGCCCTAGGCCTGGTCTTGTATTAGCATCCTTCACCAAAAAATAGATGTGAAAGGAGAGTCAGTACACTCAGACTTAATGAAGGTTTTATGAGGACAAATGAAGGAAGGGTAAGATATAACCACAGTTTACCACAGGGTAAGATAAACTGGTGATTACCATGGTAAAGCCTTAACGTTGCACATTCATACATTAGAATGCCTTTCAGTTAATTGTCTGTGTGCCTCTACCCTGGCTGTAGAAACCATATTAGTGGTTCAGCATTACACTTCAAAAATTACGTTGCACTTTGAGAGGATTTGAATTGTTAAGGATTGTTTGTTACATAGCAATTATAAAGTAAACCTTTCTTTTTCATGAGGGAGGGATGGGTTGTGGGTTTTATTTATTTCTTTGGTCCTTGCTTCTTAAAAAGGTAAAGAACTGCCAGTTGTCACATCAAAATCCTTGGCACTATGTTGGTACTGTAATCAAGGCCCCAATAAAATATTAATACTAAGGTCACTTTTTATTAGGCTGTCATAGGGATTCATGTGGGTTTTTTGTTGAACAGGTTGTACTTTATAAAGGAAAGGAGAAATGCCTGTTCTGAATTACATGAGGAAAAAAGCATTAGTGCAAAAGAAGAATAAAGACATAAAAGAACAAATGAATTTGTTCATTTAAAATTAATTTGACAAAAAACAGTTCAAAAATTCACAATACAGAAAATGCAGAAGAGAGTCCTGAGAAATGGAAATGTTGAAAGATTTGGAGAGGCAACAATAAGTGAAACAAATTTGCAGTACAGCTTGACAGTGAAGTAGTTCATTGCAAAATGTAGCCTTTATTTTTATGGATTGTTTGAACCCAATGAGGTTAAAGTTGGGCCCTGCATTTTCAGTAGGAGCTCCCCAAACTTGGAATTTCATTGTCATTGTACTTGATAACCTGTGAGAAGTTTTTTCTTGATTAGGGAAGTGTTCAATAAGATCTGTACGTATGTCTTATTGAAAAACTTTGCATGATCATAGGCAGAGCCTTACTTGGCATTAGTCATCTCTGAAAGAATTCTAGAGTAAGGTTAGTTTGAAAACAGGTCATTTTGTGTCACCTTGTTCTGGGTGTGTAAAGAGGGGAAGGGGAAAAGTCTCTGGAAAAGCATGTGGTAAAGAAGTGGTTTGCTGGGGTTTTTTATCATCCTCTAAACATAAAATGAGATACGGGAAGAAGTCTCTCTGCAAAATTCAGCAGCTTTACAGATGGAGTACATCCTTCCTGGGAAGTTTCCTCAGCAGTTGCAAGCTGTGTTTTTAAATGTCTGGAGTAGGCCAGTATTTCTGTTGAACAATACATTTTTGAAGGTCATTATTATGATAAACCGTGTTCTTAGCATAATTCAAATCAGTATATATACTTTGGTTTTAAATGTGGAGTTCTTCTGCAGACTGAACTGCAATCGGCACTCAGGGGGGAAAATACTGTTGAACTTAACACAAAAATTTTTACATTTAAGATTTTTTGACAATGTGGGTGCTTTGTGTTACCAACTGGGCCTAACTGAGAGAGGCCCAAGGAATGTCTGAAGGTCAAACAAACTTTTCATTATAAAGCAAAGCTCTCTAGTGCAATATATCCCAATTATAAAGATAATATAAATCACCCCAGTGACAGGCCTTTTATATAGTAAGAAGCCACCCTTATCTTTTCAGCTGATATACATTGCCTTTAAAAAAGGAAAGTGAGTGATGAGTTAGGGAATGAGCTATGGTAGGCAACAGCAGCAAGCTCAGGAATGAGTAGGGGTACATGTAAAGGTTTTCCTCTGTTTAAATGAAATCCATCTGATGCTTTGCTTTGATAGATGGAAAGCAGGGAGAGGAGCAAACAGAAGATCCTTTATCTTTCCACAGGTAGGATTTTCTGCTCGACCATAGGTGATCCACCACTGGATGTGCCTGCTAAAGTTGTATGTATATGGTGATATTCAAGACAAAATTTGTCACTTGCACTATACGTGCAACAGTGAGGTCCTAGTAGACATGAGGGATGAATATTCCTAAAGTATGAAATAGCTCAAAAAGCCAAAGGGTCACAGTTCAGTGAAGTGACCAAGACACTGCATACATCATCCCTCTCTACTGGCAACGATGATATGGTCCACTAAGTTTTTCTGGTGCCAAGACTGTAAGAAGTGATGTTTTGTATGAACACAAGAGAGGTGAGGTCTACTTCTGCACAGAAGATACCAGTTCAGTCTTAGTGAGAGAATCACAGAATGACTGAGGCAAGGAGGCACCTCCAGACATCATCTAGTCCAGCTCCCTGCTCAGAGCAGGGTCACCTGCAGCAGGGTGCTCAGGGCCGTGTGCACTTGGGTTTTGAGTATTTCTATGGATAGAGACTCCACAACCTCTCTGGGTAACCTGTTCTACCATTTGACTACCCTCACAATAAAAAAAGAAGATACTATGTTTACATGGAATTCCTTGTATTTCAATTTGTGCTCATTACCTCTCAATCTGTCACTGGGCACCACAGAAAGGAGCCTGACTCCATCTTTGCTGCTCATGTCAAGTATTTACACAAATTAATGAGGTCACCCACCTTGAGCCTTCTCTTCTCCAGGCTGAATAGTCCCAGCTCTCTCAGCCTCTTCTTGTATGATGGGTGGTCCAGTCACTGTAAGTGTCTTTGTAGCCCTTTGTTGGACTCACCCCAGCCCATGTCTCTTGTACTGGGGGAGCCAGCACTGGACCCAGCACTCCAGATGTCTCACCAGAGCTGAGCAAAGGAGAAGGGTCACGTCCCTGGGACCTGCTGGTGATGTTCTGGCTAATGTAGCCCAGGGTGCTGTTGGCCACCTTTGCTGTGAGGGTTCGTTGCTGGTTCATGTTCAGCTTGTGATATAGGTACTTGAGTATGTAGGTACTGTGTGAACAGGGGTTCTGCTGTTCTCTTTCTATGTAAAGCAAAGCAGGCATTCCACACCAAATATTAGTGGAGAAAACTCTCTGTGAAGGGAATACACATCATCTCCACTGGCTTTGAAGTCTCAAAGTTCAAGCATTTGTATGCAAATTGATCAGCCTGTGCTCCTTTGTATAGCAGAGAGAATTAGGCAGTACCAGGACATGGCTCAGCTGTTCTCATCTGTACTAGCCTGGTATGGATCGCACTTGAGAAATGCCTCCTCTTTGCTTCATTGGTTATAAAGGAGATCCAGGGCGACTAGTTCAGATCTATAACATAGTATCACTGGAAAAGTTGTACCAGAGACATAGTCGATGAATTTACCATGTTAGATGCCAAATGTGGAAAATTGTTACCTACAATACTTGGTCATCTCAAAGTTTTTCATGAAAGAATAAAAAATAACATCAACATATTTTCCTTTATCCTTCTCCAGTTACAACCTTTGTTGACTAAAGCAAAGTGAGAGGAGCATGTTGCTCTGAAATAAACCACTTCTACATCCCAGAATAACCTATTTCTAAAGTATACACAGCTAATTGTAAAGACTTGGGAAAAGGCATCTAGTCATCAGTGTTAACTGTGAGGAGGCAGAATGCTGTAACTCTCACCACTCCTTCAGAAAAGTCTGTCATGAGGTCTGCAAACCAGCCTGTTAAAAATCACTTTCAGACAGAGTTCTGGCTTCTGTCACAGGAGCAGGCTGTTGTTTTCTGGTTATTTGTAGTGAAGCAGAGGGTGTAATTCTTCTAAGCCCCTACTGGTTTTCAAAGGGACAAATACAGAGACTAAACTTCTTGTATGGGGTCGTTTGGAAATTAATTTACAATCTTCAAGGTGAATAGCTATTATCTATTAATAGCTATTCTTTACCCACAAAAGATTTTAGCAGTTAAAAGCCAACTCCATCAACCTCTGCTTTCTCATATTCAGTAAATACAGGGATTTTGATAACTCCAGACAAAGGAGGAGTTTAATATTCTACAGATCATAGCACGTAATCTTTCTTCTTTCTGCTTGAAGGTCAAGCATGAAAAAGGAAAAAATACAGTTACAAAGTTGATTTAAGAAGGCTTTTTAAAATGTATTTCTTTATAAGAGAGCAGCCTCAGATAATTCATTATTTTACTTGTAGACCCTCTTTAAGGAGGGTGGAAGGCAAAAGGCACGCACAGATTTGTAAGTGTATCAAGTCAGTACACTAAGATCAAAGGCTATCTCTGCATGAGGGACTTTGCACATTCTCTTCCAGATCAGCTGCAACATCAAGGACAGGCAAATCTGCAAAGCATTTTGTTTGCTATGTGTTCAATCTCCTGTCATCTGCTAATGCAGTCTTTGTCAGAAAGTACTTGATGTTGTGGTACCCAAGTAACCTGCTTCCCTGTCTCACGTCCATTGTGCTGCTGAATACGTGTCTCCTGTATTCCCTGTTCAAAATTGCTGACTTTTCACAAATTGGAGATGATCAGCAGGCATGCTTCCCTGAGGGGGAAGAAAACAAATGTATTGACATCCTAGTAGCGGGGCTGGTTGCATCAATGGGGCAGAGTGTATTGTTGTGTCCTTGATGTCTTATTGGCAGCTGAACCCATGATCTCTCACTATTTCAGAGTGGCTGGTCTTGCGTTCCATTGAAGGGCAGGATAGAGGATACATATTCTTGTAGATCATATGGGTGGAGGTCTTTGAAAAAGAAATAATTTTCTGACTCCGGTATCAGAATAGCTGCCGGTGTGTGTTTTATCCACTTCTGTATTGTCTTGTGACAAATTCAGGAGGAGCACACAGGGAGAAATAAGCAAAGAAAAGAGAAGTTGTTTAAAAAATTTGAAATGTTTGGTTTTCATTTTCTTTTGAAATGGCCAGTGCGTTAAAACAGAGTAATGCACTTCTTAATGCGACTGCATGCTAGATTAGAGCAGAGGTGATGTTCCTGAGCACGGAACCCAGGTGATTCTTCATCTTCTGAGCTGCATTTCCCCAGTGTTGCACGTTAAAGTTGGCAGGGGGTAGTTTGTCAGATTTACTTTGTGAAAAGTTTGCTTTTCAGGAAGTTTGCCCAAGTTGCTTTCCTGAAGAGGGTGTAAGCTTCACCAGAAGTGGCCAACAGTTACTTGGTGGCTTTTTGTGTACCTTTTGTAAAATCTGATTAATTGTTTCTTGGATTCCTTCATCTTTGATAAAGTATAATTGAATTAGGAACAGGTATGGCTTCTTTTTTCCCCGCTTAATCTCATACCTGTGAAGGTGACTGTACTGAAAGTTTTCCCTTGCAGTTAATGTGTAGGACCATGAAAAGGGATAGTAATGGTGGAGTATTTAAACTCTTTGTCACTCTATCACATGGCAAAGAAAAAGAGATCTTTCAGTGCATGCTGGGATGGTTCTTGCATATCATGCTGTTAACATACAGAGTTTGTAAACCAGTAGCTGTAACCAGTGAGTACTGGGAAACTGGGTGTTCCTGGTCCCAGATACTAGTGGTAGTGAACATCAGGTGACTGTAGCACCAACAACTCGTGAAGGCAACTGTTTTCTAAGAAAGTTTGACTCTGTAATGCACAGAGGTTTTCTAAAGGGGAATAAGTACTTGTTAACAACTAGTCTGACAGGAAGAAGGGGAAAAGTTGAAGTTTAAAAAGGAAAAAAGGATTATTTTTTTTTTAATTCTGTATTGGTGAAGCACATGTGTGTATCCAGGAAGAGCAGCCTGTTGGCACTTTCTCCTATTTTAATACATAGCTTGAAGGTGCATAGACAGTTGCTATGTACCTTACAGATGTAGGTACCTATAGACAGGGGTTCCCTGCAAACAAGTATGGCAATATTTTTAGGTTGTTCTTCTAGAGGATGATATAAGACTCCACTCTGCACATGGTCTGAAAGAATTCTGTGTTGGGCAGCCATTCCAGAAATTTATCTAAGCAACCAGGTTCTGTGGGATTTTTTTCTGGAATTATGTATATCACTGAGAATTATACATTCATCTTGCTCCTCACAGTCCGGTAAACATTTAGTTTAAGGTGGGCAGGGGTTTATTAAATGTTTCTATTTTTGGAATATAGCGTGTTCCCTTTTCAGATAAAAAGAAGATAAGCTTCTTTTTCATCTTACCTTTCTTTTTTCTGGTGCTTTGGGGATCTGTTTTGCCTCCTAATGTGTACAATATTGTTTGGGAATTAGGTGAAGGTGAGTAAGGTTGAAAATGTCAGTGAGTTAGATCTCAGACCTTTGGCACTGTCACAAAAGCTCAAATTTTAAAAATCTGTTGTTACAATGTTGATATGTAGCAAATGGCATTTTTATTTTGTTTATAGTTGATCTTTGCACAGCAGCAGATGCTTTAGTCAGTTGTCATCTCACCTGTTTTAGTGACTGTTTTTGACATAGCAATTTGCTTTCAGGTGTCTTGTTTAACTTTTGTGTACGCTGTCCTTACACCTAACATTGTGAGAAAGTTATTTCCTCAAATCAGCAATGGTACCACTTTGAGTAAGTAGATTGCAGTTGAATCCAAGTCTTCCAACAGCACTGATATGCTGATACACCAGATCACCATTCTCCAGAAAAGGCTTGTCTACCAGTCATGTCCCGTTAGAATCTAAGATAATGTTTTGGATAATTCAGCTTGACTTGAAACACTTTCAAAAATGTCCTCTTACACAGATGCTCATTAGCAACTGACTGAATGGATGCAGTTCGGTAAGGTGCTGTTCCATTTGTAAGTTCGCTTCAGTCTCATTAATCAGAATCAGTTTCAGTAGCTTCTGGAAAAATTTTCTCAGCCACAGAAACATGTGCAGCCTCCAGGACCAAAATCCACAGAGTTAAGGTATGGGAAGTATGACAGATAAAACAGATAAGACAACATTGCTCTGTAATCTGTGTATATGTTACTACATGAATTACATGGGAGCTTGTTCCGCTTTTGAAAGTGTGTATTCTTTGTGTATAACAGGCTTTATATGAAGTTATTCGTAATCTGTGAACTTATTTGATTGCAGTCAAATGTGTTTATTATGTACAAGAATTCAAAATGTATTTAAATGTGAAATACAATTGACACACCTCATAAAGAGCAGTCAAACCTATGAAGTCAAGTTACAGTAGGTGATTGCTGTTAGCACTTCACCCAGCTTCACCTTTTTATTAGAATCTGACCTTTCTGTTTGAATTTTCGGGGTTTTTAGGTCTTAAGCAAGAACTTCATGTGTTACTTGTGTAGTAAAAGCACATCAGGCCTTGGAATTATTTTTTGAATATTTTGAGTTTCTGGTTGTGTAAAAAGCGATTAATTGCTTTTGAAAGTAGATGATGTTACTAGCTATTGATAGGTCTGCTTACATCTCTTTTCAGTGTTTTTGTGAACAACTGATCAAATTAGATTCGTCACTCTTGGCTTGTGGTGATTTTAAATTGAAATGGAATATACTCAAGCAGCCAGCCACGCTGATTATATTGTAAGCCTCATTTAATTTCATACATTCACACGTTATAGTGAAAAGCAGGATTTTTTTAAAATGCGTGATTGTGACTGTACCTTTAGCAAGTCCAAAGGTCATCTGTAATCGGTACATAATTTGTTAGCATTAAATATCTGATTTCTGAAAGCACGTTCCACAATACTACATATACACTAGATGTGGAGAGCAAAAATACCAAATTGTTACCATTTCACCAATATGCTGTTCTTGATACCATCCAAGTCCTTACTGGTCAGTAGGCTGCTGCATTGAAACCTTTGTACATAATTGGACAATTGTTACCCATAGACAGCAGAACCATCCATTCTGAAATCCTGAAGCACTGGAGCATACATTAGACGACACAGAGATGGCAGCGTGTTGTTATGGAGGTGGGGTTTTTTTCTTCCAGGTTATCAGATTACAATATTTTCCTGCAGCATTCACAATAATAAAATATATTTCTTAATGCTTTTCCTCACATTTTACTAGCTCACACCTTCTTATAACCTACAGGAAGCTTGGTAAAATCTTCTAGTTGAGAGTCGGTAGAAATGCTGACAGAATAAATTTTTACGCAGACTCCTTGTATCCCACTCCTTGCCATTATCTTTGAAAATAAATCTCTCTGTTGTTTCACTGTACTTGCTCAGATATAAATGTCCTGAAAGTTAATATTGTGGATGTTTGCTGTTTGCAAAGTGGTATCAATTTAAATTCATATTTCAAAGCAAATTCTTTAGGTTTGTGCATAGCTTAATGCAAAAGAATAGTAGTTACACAGTAGCTTTCAATAGGAATTCTTGTATTATTTTTGAAATATATTGTATAGGCTTTTAAGGTAATTTATGCACAGAAAAATTATTTATTCCAGTATCTTGAAAATATTTTACAGTGTAGTGCTGGATGTGTCATTCTGTGCACAACTGTTGCCATTTCTAGAAATCCTTTGGGGAAGTAGGAGGTACACCTTAGTGCCCAGATAGCGGTTGCTGATCCAGAGGTAAAGTCAAGGCATCAGTCACTTGGTCTTTACCTGGGTGGCACCAGCACTGCGTCAGGCTGCCCTCCCACTCCATTAGCTTAGTCCTTGGATTTGCTAATAGGCAACTGGATCTGAAGGAAGTTCCCTTGAAATGTTCCTCTGCTAACTTGATCAAACCGAGTCTTGTGCCAACCCTCAGCAGCTTCAAGTTAATGCTAGTTAGCACTTTACCTTTAGTTCAAGTAAGCAAGCATTATTTTTATACCTTTTGAAGAAAAGCCACTGCAGTGGCTTCTGTGGCTAAAAGATAACAGTTAAACTCTCAAAAATGTTTTGTTTGTTGCTGTTCAGTTTTGCTCCTCTAAGAGACTCGTTGCCAAGAAATAAACTAAAGAGCAGTTACCATAGAGTACTGGTGTGTAAAGACAATATGCCTCATACATGTCATTAAAGCTACTATAACCTTTGTGTTGCCCATACAGCATCAGATCTCGCAAGTTGTGAGATGTTTCCAGTTTCCTAAAACAACTTCATTGTCTCCAGTGGGTTTTTGTGGTTATTTATCAGTTGTCTCCATAGACTGATTTTTGTCACCAGACTTCAATTCTAGTTGCACTCAAAATCCTTACTTAGCTGTTTCATAGAAATCCATTCTCAGAATAAATTGCATCAGTGACATATGTGACATACCTAGATGCTGTCTACTGGCTTCCTCAGAATCACGTTTTGGTTTTTTGTTATTTTAAAGTCTGATTTGTTATGAAATGATGTAGTTGAGAAGAGAGTAAAGCTGACATCTGATTGATATTTCCTTTAACATAAATATCAAAACAGAAACCATTATATTTAGATACTCTCATAAATTGTCTTAATGGTCCAGTATAACTTATGTTTAAAAATGGTGAACAACAGAGTAATTCTCTTGTGCTGCAGGGTTTTCAGAGATCTGTTTCAGGATGCCAGAAAATATTTAGCCTCTATTCAACAAATTCTTTTAAGCATCCAGTGATAATGCAAAGAGTGGCTCGTTGGTCATGTTCACATTCAAAAACATACAGAGTTGCAAAAAACCCAGACCAACCAACCAAAAAAAAAAAAAAAACCACCAGGGGAAAAATGTACAGATTCCTTTGACCAGTAATTGCCCATATGAAGAGAGGTTCCTGAGTAACACTTGTGTGAGTGTAGGAACTCATGCGCAAACCTGTGATGTGTATCTGGACGAACCACTTGCAGAAACAGACTTAATAACGCAAAGGGCACTAGCTAATATAGAAGTGTAAGTTAATTCTTAACACAGAAAAGCACTTTCTTACCCAGTTCTGTCTCAGATTGGTACAAAATATAGTGAGGGAGGTGTTCCCAGGACAGAAAAATTGTGTCCATTTTAAACGTGTCTGTTGAATGCCTTCAGCAAAACTCCTTGATCAAAAAGCCTCTCAGGCTGTTGCGTGTCCTGTCAGGATGCACCTCTGTCCGGGTCTTTTCTGACCTGCTTAGGTTCACATTTGCGATTCAGGTATCTGAAAAATAGTTTTGAATATAGGACTTTCACTGGTGTACTAATCAAAACGTAACATGAGCACAGTGAATGAGAATCCCTATGCAGGATACTTTAGAATTCCTAGAGGCTTAATCTGAATTTTGGGGAAGCAGTTGCCAATATCAATCTAGTGCCATAATATTTACTAAAATCTAATGAGCTATATTATCCAGTTCTCAGCACTGATTCTGAGGCTTTTCCCTTTGCCCAAAGTGTTTATGTTCTTTCCTAGATTCGATGGGTCTATGTAATTGTGTATTTTTTAATCACTTCAATATTTCTTCTGTTTAGCTGAGTTTCAGCAATAGTAGTTTTCTGCTAAGTTGAAGTTCTAATTGTTATCTTCACATAAAGTTTGTAATTAGACACAAAAACATTATTTTCTTCAGTGTCACAAATCCAAAGCATTTCTAAGGAAACGTTTGGGTCTGTTGTCTGCAGAGCAATAGATTTGTCTGACGGAGTGGGCTAGAAAGTGCATTTTCCTGTTCGGTTCCTTCCATCTAAATTGTGGAGTGCTTAGTCATCTGAACCTGTGATTGTGTAGCAGATTATGTATTCTAAAAAACATTACAGCTGCGAGTAGTACCTGGTATTGTCAAAAGACCTTCACAGCTTGTCTCATTAAAAAAAGGTATGTTTGTCTTAGTGGAGACAATTTCAGTAGGCACAACATGCTTACATCTTCCAAGCCCCAGAACAAAACTGAGATAAAACGGAAGCATTACTTTCCATGATCTCTAACAAATTATTATTTCACTGAACCTTTACATCCGTCTGAACCCTAACATTTCTCCTTCCTGTGTGGTGAATGATGACATTCACTATGTGTGCCATAATGCATCTTGCCCATTTCATTGTCTATGAAGTAGTCTTTTACCAAAGATGTAAATGCAGTGAAAGGGAGGGTATTGGAAATTTCTGGCATTAATATCTCAACTTTTTTGCTCAGCTTAAGTTTTCCTGTCACTTTTCTTCGGCGTACAAGTTTGGCCTTTTCCAGTGTGTCTGTATTCCTCTTAACTGCTGGGTTTGTTGCATGTGGTGAAGGTGGCTACAATGAAGAGTGGTAGGCTTGTAGCAGGAGCGCGTGCCCCGCCAGCGTGTGGCTGGTGGCGGTCACCTGCTGGCTGGGATCGGGTAGGAAGTGCCAAGACTGCCTGTGGTGGCCAGCCAGCCATCTGTAGCTCACTAAATTAAATAGTGCTAAATGCTTAAAGGGGTTTTGAGGTTGTTACAGATCCTGAAAGATTTGTGTGTGTTCAGAAAGTAGTTGGAAACATTTGTGGAAGGAAAAATCAACCTAGAGTTACTCCACGCGGGGAGGGTGCTGTCCGTTCAGGAAGCTGCTGGACTTTCCAGGTTGCTGTAAGCTGGTTTCAAAAGCCAGTGCTGTGTCACTGCATGATTGTTCATCCCGGGTATCTGCTTTTCTTCTCTCCAAGGCAGAATTTGAGGCGAGGCAGACCTGTAGTCAGACCAGATGTGCCCCTTTTTTATTTGTCGTGTATGTGTGCTATATCATGAAATGTTCCCATGCTGTGAAGAATAAAACATCTTACAAAAACAAGATGGATGTCTATCGTTATGGATAGGAGACAGTGCTTTCCTCAGTAGTGTTGTGGGATCAGCAGGAGAACAACATGTAATGCGTTCTTCCCTTTGCAAAAGCTGAATTGTTGCTGCAGTGCAGCATTCACGCTAAGCTCTCCCTTACAGAAGGCGACAGCTGAGAGTGGCCTCGCCAGCCCCACGCAACTGTTGGAAGCAATAGCTCACAGGGCATGTTAAACCCACTTTTTATTTCCTGCAGAGCATGTGGCTGCCTGATTCACTAATACACTGTGGGCAGACATGTTGCTTTCTAATCTTAATTTTTATTTAATCAGTGGCACTAGGAAATGGACTAGCTCAGAGTTGCTATTTAAAATGTATACGAAGGAGGTTTGCCTGTTGTGGAGGGTCAAACCACCTAGTTAAGTAGAAAGTAGCAGTAAAAGATCGTGACCATTCCTCCCTCCCTCAAAGAGCATTGATCTTTGCACCTTATCTTCAGCGTGCTCTTTGAGTTGCCAGTCTGGTGGCTGCAGTAAATCTTCATTGTTCCCTTTTTTTGTCTTTTTAATGAATGTCAGAGCAACTAGTCGTCCAGTGCCTAACCGGTGTGGATGCTATGTCAAATGAAAGCAAGGCAGAGCAGCAGGCTCTGCTTGAAGTTTCATTTTAAGCTTTCTATTCAACTTCAAAGAAATTTAGCCAGTTCTGTTGATTTTTACCTTCGTTTTGCACACCACATTTGAAATGTGCAGATGCCTCTTTTATCATGTGCTAGATATCTGATTTCACTATTACTATCAAAATTGAATTTACCAGTTTCAGCAAAATTAAGAAGATTAATACCTGATCTAACTACAGATAGAAGTTCTTAGTTTCAAGATCCAGGTCCTTTGTGTATTCTTTCCTCCCTTTCTCAGAGACAAGAAGTGGAGCTTTCACCCTTGAAGACTTCTGAGCTTTTGATGAGACTGAACACTGCCCAAATTTAAATTGTATTCAAACTGTTAGAAGTGCCTCACTGAGAATGACTTACAGAAATGCTGACTTGAGCAGTAGAAGAGAAATGTTTTATGCCATCAAAAAATACAGATGCCAACAGAGGCATCTCTGAAACAGAAATTGGAGATGTAGTATACTGGTTTACCTCTTCCCTCAGAAGGCTGGGTTCACATCATTAGTTATTATTTGGATTATGCTGCTATCTAGAGGTCTGATGCACCACAAATAGGCAATTTTGAAGACCACTTCTGCCTATAGAATTTCCAGTGCAAGAGAAACAGTCGATCGGAGGAGGTGTCATCAAACCTGTTCTACAGACAAAAAATGAGGCCTGAATTAATTCAGCAACTGGTCCAGTATAATGTTGGAAAGTAGTGACAAAGCTGAGCATAGCACCTACATCTTTCAAATGAAGATTCAGTGCTCAACAGCTGTAAAAGCAGCATGAATAGTCTGTCCTTTTTTCTTTATGTTTCTCTAATGATGCAGATGAAGCAGGAAACTGATAGTGTCTTCCAGATAAGGATATCTCAGTTTCATGAGCATTTGCAGTAGAGGAAGTTATATTAAGCTTTAATAAGTGCAAAGAACTGTGAATGCTTTTAGTCATGTCTTGCTAGTAGATACCTTCATTATATTACTGGTTTTTCTGATTTATTCTATGGATTTTGTTCACTTCTTAGCTTGTCTTTGGTTGTCTTGACTTTGGTCAGTTCTGGGTTTTGATATTGTAGGGGGTTTCTGTTTATTTGCTTTTCTGTTTTTAGACTTCTTCCCACTTGACCTTGATTTTCAACCAACGCATCTCAAAGGTGCCTTTTTAAAGGAAAATGCTTCCCAGTATTTTCATCTTTGTGGGATGTAGTCTTCTTAAGTAATTCCATCTATAATTCAGTTTTGCTTGCACAGTCAGAATCTGTACAAAGTCGAGTCTCATTTTGAACAGCTTGCATAAGCCAACACCTATGCATTTTAGTTCTGATACTCTGCAAAGAACTGTGTAATTTGGCTTTGCAACTGGTTAGCCTATGGAAAATCAGTTTCAGGCCTACCAGGTAGTTCATCTCTTACTGCTATCTCATTTTTGCAACATGATTAGCATTTGGTCAAAAGGAAAAATAGATTGATGATTGTAGAACAGCTACTGAAACACTAAGAAAGTCAGTAAGTATGTTTTTCTTTTATAAAATAATTCATTGGGAAACAGGAAAAAGAGGATGCAAGGCCTGTTACATATCATGGGAAAATGAATGTATTCTGACTCTGCCATAATAATAATTTCCTCCTTCCCCATTTTTCCTAAACAAATATACTCGGGGTACTCTTCAGTGATAGTATATATAAAGGATATCCTCCAAAAAGAGATTGGCAGCTTTAATTTGTTTGATGTGTGCAATCACAGTCCATGTTAAATTCAAAATGCTTGTCCAATCAAGGGTTCAATATAGAAAAGAGGCAGTAACAAGCATGCAGTACGCTGTAATAAAGAAATCTGTTGATTGAAAACAGTTTGTATATTTTGGAAATGATAGGGAATGTAATTGGTAAGAAAGAAAAGGATAGGGCTTCATAAATAATAGGAAATAGAGCATATTTTTTCCACTGATAATGCTAACTCAATTTAACGATATTCTGGTGCTGAATTTTCCTGTTCAGTAAAATAGGTCTGGTGGATCTTCCAGTACTCTAAATTTCATGATTAATGGAAGGAGCTCTTTATTTTGATGATGCCAACTTTAATGTGTTGAATTTTCAGCTATAATGACCCTTTCTCTTTCTGTTGTCTTTTTTTCCCTCTGTCTCCTAACCCTTAAGAAGTATATATGAAGGAGAGGATTTGGCAGGCGAGCTTCTCAGGCAAACATGACTTTAAAACAGGCAGCTATCTGAGTGCTTTTATGAACTTCCAAAGGCTATTTGGTGGGCTATGTAAGATGAAAAGACCTTGATGTGTCACGCTAACTTCAGTATGTCTTACAAACTTTGATGATTCTAAACCTAATCATAATTGAAGCCCAGGACCAGCTCAACAGTTCACCCTCGCTCTGCACCGCACCATCCATACAGTCTTCCTTCTTTTGCTGCAGTTCACTCACAGGAACTCTTGCCATTTATGAACCAGTAGGTACTTGAAAAGACTTTTAGCATGTGGAATGCATCTGTGCAGTCTTGCAACACTGCAACTGAAAACAGTGAGGTTTTGTAGACTCATTTCATGTTCTTAAATTTCTGAAGATCAGACTGCTGCTTTGTTTCGTACCTTTGTGTGTGTCTAAGCTCATATTATGCTATTAATACATATTTTTTAAAAGGACTGTTAAATGGACATGTAACTGCAGCTGTTTATGCAGTAATTGTTATGATACTTTAAGACTCTTATAATCTAGGAGGAAGAAGTACTTCAGAGTCAAAAGCTAGGAAATAATACAGCTAACAATGCGATTTTGTGTGGAAAAGATTAATTTATGAAGCTTATCAAATGTTTTATTCTATGTTTGGTATTGAGATAATATATTTCTCATCATATTATTTGAGGTTATCCAATATTTGGAGATAAAATTATACCTAAGTGGTCATGGTAGTTGTGGGAAATACAATGTGTCAAGTTGAATTTTTATTCAAGTATTCTCATCTGATGTTCATAAATATTATGACATTTTAAAGAAGTGCTCTTAAGACTAAAAAAAAAAAATCTTTATATGCAAAAATATGAAGGTATCCCTATTACTTTGAGCAGTTCGGCTATATCAGACTGTGAACTCGGGGCTGAGGAACAGTACACATGCAGACAGTGATTTGCAGGAGTTGATGGGTGTCTGTGGAGTGGTAGCCACTACAGGTAAATCCAACAGGTTCTTGCTTGGTGCTAGAAAGTAAGCTCACAGAAATCTACTCCTCATCAAAGGTCTGCATGGATGATGTCACACTCATAACAAATCTGGAATGAAATAACATTAATTTTGAGGCATTTAAATTTACTGTACATGCTGTGGGTGCATTGACTTCACAGGGGCAACCAATCATTTGCTCTTGTACAATAATATTTGAGGCTTCTTTTACTGAGCTTTTAGGTTCGATACTTCCCTCCGCAGAACCGATGCAATAAAAATTCCATAAAAGCAGGTATCATCACACACACTGAAGATTTTATTCTTACTCAAGAACTTCAAGCTGAATCTCGGGACCTTATCAAATGTTTGTTCTGTGAAACCTGGGATTCAGAATAAAGATGATTTTTACATAAACCTGAAATGTAGGAATGATAATAAATGTGATTTACAGTGAGCAATGAGCAAAACGCAAGGTATTTTTTGCTCACAACTTTTAACCAGTCATCAGCATGGTTGAAATGTTGCTACTGGTTGAGAATTGGTCATAGAAGGGTATCACTCAAAACAATACATTGAAGGCTCTGTTGGAACCCTGTAGATACTAGGGATTTCTCTCCAAGGGGTAGTTGTTTTCTTGTAATCAGAAAACACGATTTGAAATCGGCATTGATACATTCAGACTAAACCTTTGCATATTGTAGCCCACTGCCAGTTAACTATAGGTCTCATTTCTAGTCAGTATGTAAAAATATATGAAAAAGAATTGTTAGTATGCCTAGTAAAAGAGCTGCTTCCATTATCTTTGCTCTTTCTTCATAGGAGATAAATTCTTCCTCTGTGTATTTTGGTGTCAACAGTTTCCACTCTTAAATGATGGACAACAAGTTAACAACATAAAATGGGTGTTGACAGTTCTTGAAAATGAAATAATGTTTGATATAACCTCAAGTTTCTCTCTGAACTTTGACCAAACAGTAGAAAACCTTAAAAAAGGAGGGGCCCTATGCTGTCAAGCACAGAATTACATGGTAAAAAAAAATTAATCTAAATAGTGAGGGAGAAGTCTGGGTTCTCTTTCATGATATTTAGCAGCAATGGTAAGAAGAGGGATGTTTCTTTCTTTGTGTAATGTGCAGTAGTTACAATAAACACAAGATTTCCAAATCTCAGAGGACTCTCTTGACAGTTGCTTGATAACAGCTTTTTTCACTCCATAGTTTTGACAGTTTGTATGTGTTGCCATATCTAGTGTAAACTAAAACATCACTGTCATTCTGTTTTTCATTCTTATGTGGCTTCCTTTTCTTTATTTTTTCTCTGTCTTTAGGATAATGAAAAACATGGGCTTTTAATTTGCAGGCTTGACTAAGACAAGTTGTGTGTGGAGAGTGGCATGTGTTTGAGTTTTGATATATTCAGATTGAATAGCTTTTCTTTTTTTTCCTTTCTACTGTTTCTTAAAAAGCATATGTGTTTATGTCCTAATTTTAACCCAGCCTGTCAGCGTGCACCAGTTAGTACATGTGAGTATAACTGTATGGGCAATATGAAAACACTGCTGTACACAAGATACTTCAGTGTTCACACTGACATTGCACATTTTTGTTGTAGTTTTCCTTTTTTTATTCACACAGAGGTCCACAGAACCGCAGCACATGTGTTAGCATCTCTTCCCAACTTAATGTGCCTTTACTTTCTTTCTCTCCTATGTTTCTGGGTTATATTGGTAACGTTAGAGTAATGCACCATTTTAGAAAAGCTGCTGGGAGGTGAACGTTGCAGGGAGGGACTTGAGGGATGCCTGCCTAGGAGAGAACTGCCAACTCCAGGGGTACCCTGGTTTCTGCAGCTACTGCTCACCTAGTTTGGTTTGCTACAGTAGATTACATGTCCCTGGGTAGAGGATGGCTTTATTCAACCTTTGGGGGGGGGGGGGGGGGGGGTGTTCGATCTTTCTAAGGTTATTTTGTCATCAAACCAAATTTGCTTTAGCACAGCAAAGTGCCCAGTGTCGTCATCTGGCATGTTACAGACAAATTCCAATTACTTTTCTGCTTCAAGCTATTGTTAAACACTACAAGCTAGCTGACAGTAAAATTATAAATACAGGTGTTGTCACACTACACTATAATCAGAATTTTAATTTGAATTTTCATTTGTAAAGCCTTTTTTTAACATGAAAATGCGAATAGAATTAGTTTTATTGACAGTAAAAAGACATTTTGAAAGCTTCCTAAATCATTACCTGTATTTAGTAGTGGGAAAAAATTGTATATGTCCGTATAAAAAGAAGAGTTTTATTATCACATATTTACTCATTATATTTGGTGGTAAATAAAACTAGAAAGATGTGTTTGACAAATGATTGACGTAACTCAGTACATTTTCACTTCATCAGAACAATAGACAGACATAAATATATATTTGCTTTTGGTTTGTTCTGCTATTACTAATGCAAGCCTGCGATAAAATCTTCAAGCAAATTAAGTAGAGCCTGTTGAGTCTGCATGCAGTGCTAAACTTTTTATTTTGCAATTTTCTCTTCTTACATAGATTCATCATTCTTTGCTTTCTTCCCTGGTATTTTTTTTCCCTCCTCCTTTTTCTTTGCTTGGTGGTTGGAGTGGTTCCCCCTTCTCAAGACCCTTTTTTTTTTTTTCCTCAAGGCATTTAGTGTCGTGTCTGCCAGATTTCAGTGATGAGCAGCGAATTGCTTTTAAAGTGGGCATTATGCCAGTTCAGCAGCACAATGGAAAACCAATCTTCCACCATTCTACTTTTGATGCTGTTATTGTAGCATTTTAGATAACTGCTGCCACAAAAAAAGATGTGCTCAATTGCTACCAGTTAGTCAAGTTAAATCCAGAGTAGCATTAAAATTACTCTGAAAACTGTTTGTCAGAGGTCATGTGCTGTCTGTGGCTACAGCGCATAGGATAGATGTTCTGTGCTGTGTGGGATTTTTTCTTTTTGCGTTATTATTACTGTGACTGACCAGCTCTCTAAATAGCCCTTCACTACCTGTTTACTTATTGTCTTCACCTCACTGCTGAAAATATGTGTCAAACAGAAATGTTGAAAAGTTTCTGTAAAGTGCTGGAAATAGCAGGGGAGTGAGTTGTTCAGGGTGCTACAGTTTGTACAGTGTGAAAGCAAAAAAAAAAAAAAAAAAGAAGGAAAAAAAGAGGGGGGAGAGCAAGAACATAATTCTCTGGTTTCTGTAGCAAGATTACTGTTTTCATCTTTTTATCTTCACTTTTCAACCACTGAGTTCACTTTTCTATTTTTTTTAATAGCACAAATGGAATTTATCCGCTTTCTTGCTCTTCCCCTTCAACTCCTCCTCCTCTTCCTCTTTATTCTGCTGGCTTTGCTTGTGAATGAAAGGGTCTGTTACTACCACTGTTGGACAGATGGCAGTTGTGGAGAGGGGATTATAACACTAGGTGACTTTGAAATCAGTTGTTTTCCAATAAAACACAAACAGTAAGATTATTTATGGGTGGTGGGAATTAGAAGAGCAAGGATATTTTACCTGCCTCTGGCTGAGACTTTATTTTAGGAATAATATAATATCTGTGTAGCCCAAATACTTGTTTCACTTGCTTTCATCACTGTGAAATGTCTGTTACGCTGTATTACGTTCTGGTCATTTTTAACAGGGAAGCAGCCTTCTGCATCTGTCACTCGGTTGCACCACTGTGGAGCGCAGGACCACAGACTGCAAACATGGGCAGCTCCTGCGGGACAGCGAAAGAGGCAATTAAGTTGTGAATTTCAACCTTGCATTTAGGCATCTAAATAACATACCCCGTTTTCAAAGGACTTAATGATCGTAGCCTAAGTGTGATAGCACTGCAGTGATCCATGGTGAAGGTTAGGAAATGTAGTTAGGCATCTGGGCAGGCAGCGCCAGTGGCACACCTTGGAAATCTTCACCATAGTCCACAAGTTGCCCTTGCGCTGTGGGACAGGAATGGTGTCTTACCTCATGGGAACACCTTCAGTTGTAACTCGCAAATATTCGTAAAATGCTCTAAAATCCCCCAATAGGTGGCAGTGTGGAAGTGCGCAGTTGCTGCAATTAGGATTTTTGAGCGTTGTTCTTAAAGATGGGCATTTCCTTACCGGTTTGGTTAAATTCTAGCCATTGAGGGTTTGCTGCTTCAGTAGTAGAAATGTTGTGGGCTCTTACATTTTTCTATTCAGGGACCCTGTCTTGGTGGTACAGATGGGTCACATATAGTTGCTACTGGTGACACTTAACAGCTGTGAGTCAGTGAAACTTTTCACCAACATTTTTTATTGGCACTGTGTGCGTGCTGGGTAAATGCCTTATAAAAGAGAACACCTTTAAATGATTGTTATGGGGACAGAATTACTAGAAAAGTGAAGAAAGGTGCTTGTTCATGAAGTTCAGGGAAAAAAAGGGGTACGTACCATCTCCCTCAGGGAAGTCAAACAAAGCCCTATCAGGCAACATGATTGAGAAGTTATAATGCAAAGAACTTAGTGTTATACGCACACAACCCCCATTTATTAAGTACATAACCTAAATAAAAGTGATTTGAAAAAGAAGGTGAGCGCTAGATGAGTTCTCAAGACAAAATGGGAATGTAACTCCATGAGAAACACTACATACGTAAGGTAATTATATCTAAATTTGGGACACCTCTTTTTTTTTTTTTCTTTTAGTTTTATTCTTCTCTTTCCTTTTCAAACTAGAATTTCAGTTTTGCAGGGGTTATTGCACGAGTTTCCTTGTTCCTTGATCACGTATCAACAGACTGGTCTACCTACAGAGGAACTAGCAGAATTCAACTACATACATTTGCATAGTGTTTGTACATAAATGTTTTCTCAGAAAGACCTGTAGGAAGTGTGTCCACTAAAGTTAGTCTTAGACAGATGTAACTAGGGCAGAAAGCCAGCTAGATAAATTAAGATCAGAAGTAAACAAAAACCCCTGGAGGCTGGTCACAATGACTCAAAAGTAGAAGCATTCCAGTAAATCAGTTTTCTTCTTTTGAAACTATATTTCTGCATTCAGTGTTTTTGCTGATGGGAAAGAAGCAAGAATCCACTGGGATGGGGTTTTTAGTATTTATACACACAGTACACACTCTTTCTCTCTTCTTGGCCTATACTTTGGGGAAATGGCATGGAAAATCATCACATGTACTTGGTCAGACGTTGCAGAATTCCTCACTAAAGAGCCACCTACAGGAAAAAATACAGGAAGCATACTCAAGAGCAGCAATTTCAGAGCTAATATCCTCTGCAGCCAAGGAAGAGGGAAGGAACCGACTCAACTGGAACAAAAAAAATGTTTTTACAGATCTCAATCTTATTACTCAGTTTCCCAGAAAATAACACAAGGCAAGCTTTCTAAGAAGAAGATACAGAAGTAAGGATTCAGAGGCCTACAGAGTGTTTAAAAAAAAAACAAACCAACAAATGCTATTTTAGACTGTGAAATCAGTGATCTGGTTTCTATGAGGAAAGTGAATTGAGGGGACTTAGGGCTGTTTGAGGAGGAAATGTTCAGCTGAACTGGGACACAGTTTAAATAAGAACAAGTTAGGCTGGGACTTGATCTCCACCCACTTTTTTTCCCCTCAGTTTGGGTAATGCACCAAGGAATAGCTAATAACAAAAGACTGGCTTTAGATTGAAGACAGCAATTTATAAGTAAATACTGTATATAGAATGCAATTGCCTTTGAATTTTTAGCCTTAAGTATAAGTATTCTTAATAATATTACTGGAGTGATTTGAGTTTTTGAAAGCACATGCTTTTCGCTATATGTGATCCATGTAGATTGCTCCGCAAGAAGACCCAGATTAATTTTGCTCTGGTAAATTGCTTCTCTGGTCAGTCATTTTTGTCTTAGTGCCCAAGATTGAACCCTTCAGAGCAGGCAAAAAAAGGTACGAAATGGTTTTCAGAGCCTCTCTGAAAACTTCCTACTGAAGAAGCCTGCATATGTTCTGAAAATGTTACAAGCATTTCAGCTTTTGCACACTTCACTTTCTTCATCTCTGTTTTTCACTTAAGATCTTCAATTTCAAAGTTGATAAACTATTAAAACCAAGTTAAACTGTAAATGTGAAGGTTTGGCAACTTAGAAATGAGGAAAGTTAAGACTAAAGTTAAAATTATATTCCATAGTACAACTGCATTATGTTCATATATGTCAGTTGTTCAAGTGAAAGTTCTTTCTTAACTGCTGGTGGTAATCCAGTTACTTATGGTAGTTTGTTGAGGATTGTCTGATTTGGTGAGTTCTTTGTTGTCGGATTCATTTGTTACTTACCACTTCTAACAGCTGAATCACACTGGAAAAAGATAGAGGTATGGTTGTTTTTTTAAAAAAAAAAAATGTATAGCCCAGACCAGAACGTGTAAATTCAGTTGTGTGACTTTTTTTTTTTTTTTTTCCCCTAAAGTGAAAGAACACAACATTTCCTGTTCTGGTAAGAAGGTTTGCCTGTATCTGACCCTATTAAAATATTATCCTGCCCATGTAAACATTTAAATCTTTTGGTTTAGTGCCTCTAGCACTACATTAAGAATCAAATGTAACTACAGAAAGAAAAACAGAAAATTCTTTGCAGTACCACTGCATAAGCTGAAGCTGTGGAAGACTGTGATCAGAATTTGACC